>NW_007081540.1:34906-37146 GCF_000164805.1 Carlito syrichta
AAAAAAAAAAAAAAAAACCTCAGACTTCTTCGCCACTACACAACGCAACCGTGTAGCCAAAAACTATTTGTACCCCTAAAGCTATTGAAATTAAAAAAACTTTTTAAACAATCAAATTTTACCTCCTAGGCACTCTCTCAGGAAGGACATGCTTCTCCAAAATGAAGCAATAGCCAAAAAAGAGGAAGCTGTGAGATCCAGGAAACAGTGGAATCCAGCACGAGTGGGAGGCGGATGGAACCCCGAGGACGGTGAGCCAGCAACGCCCCAGGACGCAGCGCGCCCAGGCCTGGATGGAGCAGGAGAGAGGGCTGGGCCAAGAGCCCCAGAAAGAAACGGGTCAACTATCGGATGCTCTGCTGACTTCCTGGAGCCGTTCAGAAGAACCAGCAATCAATGACACCAAATTAAGCCAGTGGGCAGGGACAACCTGACAGTTGTTAAGTTCAGAAGAAAAGATACCCAAGACTCCAAGGCCTGGCTCAGCAGGGCTGCTCCGGCCACAGCTTTGTAAGACACTAAGTGTTAGTTCCGCCAGGGAGTGTGACGTCAGGACATGGGGAAGCTGAGGAAAGGAACGTGGAAGGGTCAGAGTTTCAGTCTCACACCGAAAACTCTGTGTGTGTCCTGTGACCCGACAATCCCGTCCCGGCTTTAGCCCCACAGATGTGCCTACCAGAAGACAAGTTTGAGAAAGTTCATGGCAGCCTCATTCATAATCGCCCCCCACTGGAAACCACCCAGATGTCCACAGGACAGTGAGTGAGCAAATTGTGCTATGACCACGCCACAGAGTATGACTCGGCAGTGAGAATGAATGAACTCCAGAGACACGCAGCAACGGATGGATCGCAGGCAGCACGTTGAGTAACAGATGCCAGAGACAAGAGTAGACACCACATCATTCCTTTTTTTTTTTTTTTTTAAAGCTGGGGTCTCATTCTGTGGCCCAGGCTGGCGTGAGTGCAGTGGGCATGATCACAGCTCACCGCAGACTCCACCTCTTAGGTTTAGGTGATTCTTCTGCCTCAACCTCCCAAGTAGCTGGGACGACGGGCAGGGCCAGCTGATTTTTTTTTTCTTTTTTGCAGACACAGGTCTCGCTATGTCGCTCAGGCTGGGCTTGAACTCCTGGGCTCAAGAATCCTTTTACCTCAGCCCGCCCCCCAAGTGCTGGGATTTCAGGCATGAGCCGCTGTGCCCGGTCACATGATTCCATCTATGGTATGTTAAAAAAACAGCACAGCTCGGTTGGGAGAGACAGTGAGGACAGTGGAGTATCTGGGGGTGTTGGCTGGATGTCTTGATCTGGGGAGGCTGTTACACAAATGCGTTCACTTTGTTAAAAACTCATCAAGCTGGGCCGGACTCAGTGGCTCAGCCTGTCACCCCAGCACATTGGGAGGCCGAGGCGAGTGGATTGCCTGAGCCCACGGGTTCGAGACCCACCTGGGCAACTTGGCAAGACCTCGTCTCTACAATAAATCAAAAATTAGTCAGGCGTGGTAGCGCGCACCTGTAGTCCCAGCTACTTGGAAGGCTGAGGCAGAAGGATCGCCGGAGCCCGGCAGGTTGATGCTGGGGTGGCTGTGTGTGTGTCATGGCACTCCAGCCTGGGTGACAGAGTAAGATTCCAACTCAAAAAAAAAAAAACAAAACTCATCAAGCTGGACACTTAAGATTTGTGCACTTTAACGTAAACTATACCTCAATAAAAAAGAAAGAACCATATGCGTGGATTACTTTCATTGAAAAGCTAATTATAAATACCTAAACACACCCCACTTTTATTCATTTGTGAGTTCATGTCTCTAAAGGTCTTGGGGGAACACGCCAACTGCCAACAGGAGCTCCTTCCAGAGAGGGGGAAGATAGGGTGAAGAGTGTGGGATTTCCCCTTTATTATGAAAACTCATGTATACTTTAAAGTTACACGGAGCAGAATTCTTCTTTTAAAATATATGTGGCCGGGCTCAGTGGCTCAGCCTGTAATCCCGCGCCTTTGGGAGGCTGAGGTGAGTGGATTGCCTGAGCCCGCGGGTTCGAGACCCGCCTGGGCAGCAAGACCTCATCTCTACAATAAATCAAAAATTCAGCCAGGCGTGGTAGCGCATGCCTGTAATTCCAGCTACTTGGAAGGCTGAGGCGGAAGGATCACTGGAGCCCAGCAGGTCAAGGCTGCGGTGGCCACGGCCACTGCACTCCAGTCTGGGCGACAGAGTGAGACTCCAACTCCAAAA
>NW_007081540.1:37166-38503 GCF_000164805.1 Carlito syrichta
TATATATATATATATATATATATATATATATATATATATATATATGTGGGGCCATTGTTTTGTTAAGTACTGGTCAAACCATGTGTTTTCTGGCTATGACTGCCATGTCTTTTAGCTTTGGCCTCCCCTTCCCTACCTTGCAGATGTGAATTTCTTCCCTCTTTCTCCAATTTACTTTCTAAATAAACTATAGTTTCCGATCTATAATATATATATATTATATATATGTATGCGATTATAAATTACACGTACACAAATTTCTTTCTCTTTAAGAAGAGTCAGAGTGAAAACAGCCATGATGGAGGGTGCAGCTGGCAGAGGAACTGTCCCCAAGCATGGGTGTGAGCCAGGTGCAGGGCTCGCTGGTATGTTTGGGGCTGGTGTTAGGACCCTGGGCTCCATGACTAGGGGTGGGGGAGGGACGGCAGGTCGCCGAGGCCCAGCAAGGCCCTGATCACCAGACCAAGCCACTTGGGTCTGACCCTCCAGAAGGTGGGAGCCAGTGAGGACTTTGGAGCAGGGTAGATGCGGTGTATCAGGAAGACCTGGCATCTCCGGGTGGGCTCCTGGGGTCAAGAGACAGAAGAAGGGGCTGGAAACACCCCCAGCCTGGCTCAGCCCATCCGGGCAGGGGAGGAGCCCCTGAGCGCTGAATCCAGGAGATTTCTCATCTGCCAGGGAGGCAGGAGGGCCTGCAGGGCTCTCGTGGGCCATACTTCCTACTCTGATAGGAGGAAGCTTTCCTGGCCCAGGGGCAGGGGAAAAGGAAGAGAATTCCAGACAAGGGAAGAAAGACAGAAGTTCCCGTCCGCCACTCAGTGTATATGCTGGCCGGGGAATCACACCTCTCCACGAGAGGAAATGAAATGTCGCCTGCCCCAGAGGACAACCTGGGCAGCCTATCCAGCAGACACAGTGGGCACCATGCCCAGAGCCCACCGTACTCATGAGGGCTGCCAAAATGCTTTCATTTCTTTTAAAATCAGAAGGAAAACAAAACTTTTAGACCAAAAATATCTTCACATATAACGTTAATAGATTCATATTTTACCAATGCGGTCAAAAATTATCACATCTTTTTAATGACAGAAGGGACCCCAGGAAGACAAAAGAGCCTAAGGACCATGAACATCAAAATGAAGCCGGGTTCGGTGGCTCAGCCTGTCATCTCGCGCTTTGGGAGGCCGAGGTGAGTGGATTGCCTGAGCCCGTGGGTTCGAGATCCACCCGGGCAACTTGGCGAGACTTCATCCCTACAATCAATCAAAAAATCAGCCGGGTGTGGTAGCACGTGCCTGTAATTCCGGCTCCTTGGAAGGCTGAGGCGGAAGGATCGC
>NW_007081540.1:39165-41473 GCF_000164805.1 Carlito syrichta
TGACTCCGACTCAAAAAAAAAAAAAAAGAAACACAAAAAGAATCTGGGCAGCTCACTCCAGAGCCCGCCCTTAGCCACGCTGTGTCATTGCTCCCTCAAAGGAGCACCTGAGGTTTTTCCTTGTGTGGGTGCCTGAGGACATGGTGATAGTGACAGAAAAAGACACGTGGGTGCTGGATGTTAGGGCACAGGCAGGTGCTGTCCTTCACACGGAAGAACTCCCGCCTCTGCCACACCAGCGCCTGCGGAAGGCCGGATGTAGGGATGTTCTCCCCGCCAGTGGGAGCCTAGTGGCCCCGCGTGTGAGAGCCGAGGAAGCCTTCAGACACACTGACCAGTCGTGGAAACAGGGAAGCAAGCCGCTCTGTCTGGCAGGAGGACCAAAGAGAGAAGCCGAGGCAGAGATGCAGCCAGGGCACCAGCCTGGAGTCTGGAGGCCCGTGAAAGCCAGGGTCCTAGCTCACCTCGCTCAGTCTTCCCAAGACTTAGTTTCCTCATCTGTAAAATGGGGTCAAAGTCGGAAAGGGCCGCACAGGGCACGGGCACTGTTGGATGGGCTGTGATCCAAAGGGTCCATGCAGCTGGGGGGACAGAACCTGGAGACTTTGGAGAGAAACTAAGAAGGGTCCGGAGACAGAACAGAGGCCAAGCCACGGTGAAAGCACTGAGTTCTGCTGGGATCTCAGTAGCAACCTTGCAGGGCCTTGGGAAAGGCCACTGGGACTGGGCTGTGTCTCCCTGAGCCTGGCCCCACACCCAAGCTCACAGCTGCCTACCCTGGCCACTGCTCCGGGTTCACAGCTCACGGCCTGTCTTAGGCAAGAAAAGGGATAAAGAGGCGTTTAAGAGGAAAGAGGAGGGAGCCGGGCTCGGTGGCTCAGCCTGCAATCCCGCACCTTTGGGAGGCTGAGGTGAGTGGATTGCCTGAGCCTGTGGGTTCGAGACCTGCCTGGGCAGCGAGACCTCATCTCTATGATAAATCAAAAAATCAGCCGGGCATGGTAGCGCACGCCTGTAATTCGGGCTACTCGGAAGGCTGAGGCAGAAGGATCGCTGGAGCCCAGCAGGTCGAGGCTGCGGTGGCCGGGAGCGGCCATTGCACTCCAGTCTGGGCGACCGAGTGAGACTCCAACTCAAAAAAAAAAAAAAAGAGGAGGAGGGGCAGGAGGAGCAGGGGACCAGGCCGGGTAGCCCTCACAACTCGAATGGCCACGAAGTTAGCAGATCGAGGACCCCATGAGCGTCTTCCCCTTAGGGTGTCCAGCTCACATTTCCTTCATTCCACGGGTGTTCATTGACTGCTGTGCTGAGAGGCCGTCATGAACTAGACCCAGGCCCTGCCCTTGGGAGGGGGTGGGGAGGTGACAGGGCGGGACGGCCGGCGTGTCCTGGAGGAGGTGATGGCCAGGTGGAGTCCTAGGAGAGGACAGGGAAGGCACGGGGGTGGGGAGGGGAACATCGGGCCTGTGCAGGTGCGGGGGGCCCTCGGAGAGAGGACTGCGGCGGCTGGGTCCTGCCGACGGCCAGGGCGACTGGAGGGCAGGTGAGTGGGCTGAGAGGTGAGCCGGCTGGATCTGCCATGTGCTGCGGTGAAAAGAGTGAAAGGCCACTGCCATCTGGGCTGGGCGGGGCCCTGAGGGTGACGCGTGTGCATCTGCTGCTCTTCTCAGTTCCTGCGGTGGCCTGGGGGGCCACCGTGGCCATTCAGACCAGGCTGGGAGGAGCTTGATGGGGGGGGGGCCTGGGGACAGACAACTGCACCCACCCAGGAGATGTCCTGCTGCCGGCCAGGAAGAACTGACGCAAGCACCCTTGTCCAGACCCTGTGCCTGGCCCCGCCCGGCTCCAGCCAGCCTCACTGAGGCCAGGCGAGGGGCGTCGCAAAGGGCCACCTGCCCCTCCCATCGGGGGCTGACCCTCACCTGGACCGCTGCCACCCCTAGTCGGGGGCTGGACAGGGAAGGAGAAGCTGTGGGGGGGACAGCGGGGAGGCCCACGCCATCCTGGCACATACACCGCTGGCTGAGCAGGACGTGGTCTCGGGTGGTCACACGCCCCCCGCCCTGCCTTGCTGGGCCTCCACCCTCACACCTGGAGAGGCCGGGGGCTGAGATCCAGGGTCCTGCGTTGGCTGCGGTGGCGGGGCCGGGCCAGGCAAGCCAAGCGGGCAGAGACTGTGCCCAGGGCAGGCGGCGTCCACCCCAGAGTCTGCCGGGGAGGCCTGCTGGCCCCAGGGGCTGGCCCTGGCGGGGATGTTCCCCGGGAGACTCCCTGGGCTGCACACACAGGGGCTGGGGAGTGGGGGACG
>NW_007081540.1:42186-46083 GCF_000164805.1 Carlito syrichta
CCTCGCCTTCTCTGGCTGCCCGAAACGCTCCCGGCTAGGGCAGGCATCCGCGGGCCCGGAGGGGTCAGAATCCTGAGACTCTGGCGGGAGCCAACTCTGGTTTATCTCGGGTGCCCGGCGCCCAGCCCAGACCCTGCTGGGCGCTGGGGCGAGGAGAGTGTGGGAAAGGGTCGTGGTCTGGCAACCAGGCGGTGCTCAGTGACCGTGGGCTATTGAAAAGTCGCCCAGGCCGGGCTTGGTGGCCCACGCCTGCCATCCCAACACTCTGGGAGGCCGAGGCGAGAGGATCGCTTGAGACCGGGAGTTTGAGACCAGCCTGGGCAGCAGCGTAAGAACTCTTCTCTACAAAAAAACACCAACCAGCAAACAAAGCAATAGTAGCCAGAGGACGGGAGCAGTGGTTCGCGCCTGTCATCCCAGCGCTTTGGGAGGCTGAGGTGGGAGAATTGCCTGAGCCCGCAGGTTCAAGACCAGCCTGGGCAACTTGGCGAGACCTCACCTCTACAATAAATCAAAAAATTAACTGGGCGTGGTGGCGTGCAGCTGTCGTTCCAGCTACTTGGCAGGCTGAGGCGGAAGGATCCCCTGAGCCCCGCGGGTTGGGGCTGCGCTGGCTGGGAGCGGCCACTGCCCTTCAGCTCGGGCAGCAGAGTAAGACTTCAACTCAAAAAAAGAAAGACAGACAGAAAGGAAGAAATAGTAGCCGGGTGTGGTGTTGTGCCTGTAGCTCCAGCTACTTGGGAAGCAGACACAGGAGACTCATCACCTGATCACCTGAGCCCTGAGGGTCAAGGCTTCGGTGAGCCATGATTGTGCCGCTGCACTGCAGCCTGCGTGACAGAGTGAGACCCTGACTCGAAAGAAGACAGTCACATTAACATTCCATGCATATAAAAAAATGCAAACTAATCTATGGTGACAAAGAACAGCTCAGTGATTGCCTGGCTTCAGGTGTGGCAAGGGGAGAGAGGGCACAAGAAAACTTTCGGGGTGATAAATACACGTATTGTCTTAAAAAAATTCTGGCGTTATCATTTATAGATAAATAAAAATTAGAATAATAACCCTCATGAAGTATCATGAGGGTTAAGTGAGATGCAAATTAATATTTAATAAATAGTAGCTATTATTAAACTCATTTCATACTATATACCTATGTACCATTTATTAGCATTTTAATATGTTACTTCTCAGTAAGATATTTGGATTTTAACTGGAAGAGGTTCATTATCTGGATCACTTGTGGTGATGAGCTCACAATTATATTCATGTATCAAAGCTCATCAAATTATACACTTTAAAGATGTGTGCTTTATTGTATAGCATCAATAATGTACCTCAATGATGCTTTAACAAAATTCGCATAGTCATTGACCCAGCAATCCAATTGATCAACTCTATGCTATAGAAGTAAAAGCATAAGCCAGGTGCGGTGGCTCACACCTGTAATCCCAGCACTTTGGGAGGCAAAGGCGAGAGGATGACCTGAGCCATGTTCGAGATCAACCTGGGCAATTTGACAAGAACTCACCTCTACAATACATCAAAAAATTAGCCAGGTGTGATGGCATGTGCCTGTCGTTCCAGCTATTTGGAAGGCTGAGGAAGAAGGAGTAACTGGGTACCTGCTTGGCCCAGCAGGTCGAGGCGTCGGTGAGCCATGATTGTGCCACTGCACTCAATCCTGGGAGACAGAGTGAGACTCCGACTCAAAAAAAAAAAAAAAAGAAAGAAAGAAAAGAAAAGAAATAATAGCACAAGTACATTTAGGGGGTCAGCAGACTTTTTTGGGAAAGGGCAAACTTTTTCTGTAAAGATAGTAAATATTTTCGGCTTTGCAGGCCATATGGTCTCTATCACAACTTCTCAACTCTGCTACTGCACCTTGAAAGCAACCAAGACTGCATAAACCAGTGAGCATGGCTGTGTTTCAATAAAACTTTATTTACAAAGAACAGGTAGCCAGCCTATCTTGGCCTGTGAACCAATCTGCCCACCCTGAATATAGATGCATACAACTGTGTATGGGTGAAACAACCTGAATGTCTATCTACAGAGGATTAGCTGAATAATTATAATAAAGCTACACTGTGGAAATCAAAGTAGCTATTAAAAAGAACCAGTGGGCCGGGCACGGTGGCTCACGCCTATAATTCCAGCACTTTGGGAGGCCAAGGTGAGAGGATTGCCTGAGCCCTTGGGTTCGAGACCAGTCTGGGCAACTTGGCAAGACCTCATCTCTACAATAAACTAAAGAAATAAAAATTAGCCAGGCATGGTGGCACGTGCCTGTAGTTCCAGCTACTTGGAAGGCTGAGGTGGAAGGATCGCCTGAGCCCAGCAGGTTGAGACTGCGGTGGCCAGGAGTGTGCCACTGCCCTCCAGCCTGGGTCAAACAGTGAGACTCCAACTCCAAAAAACCAAAACAAAACGGATTATATCCTTGTGTGTTGACACAGACAGACATTCATGATAGATATTTTCAAATATTTTATTATGAAAATACCTAAATACACAGAAGAGCTGAACAAAATTTATAGTGAGAACCCAAATGCCCACCACCCAGATGCTACTATTAACATTTTACTGTTCCTTTTTAATCCATGTATCTATCTGTGATGGTTTTTTTTTTTAGAGACAGGATCTCAGTCTGTCACCCAAGCTGAAATGCAGTGGGTGACTACTCCTGGCTCCAGCCATCCTTCTGCCTTGGCCTCCCAAAGCATTGAGATTACAGGTGTGAGCTGCTGAGCACAGTCACTCCCTAATGGGTTTTTAGGTGGGAAAGGTGAGGTATAATGTGTACGTCATTAGTTCCACTTTAGTGAAAGAAAGAGCAGATAGATAAAGTCTGTACTTTGTATGCCTACGTGTTTGCAAAGTCCGGAAAAAAGTATCCAAAGGGATGCCTGAACCAATACCGGTCACCTCAGGGCTAGGATTTTATTTTATTTTTTGAGTTGGAGTCTCACTCTGTCACCCAGACTGGAGTGAAGTGGCCACTCCTGGCCACCACAGCCTCGACCTGCTGGGCTCCAGCAATCCTTCTGCCTCAGGCTTCCGAGTAGTTGGAACTACAGGCCTGTGCTACCACGCCCGGCTAATTTTTTTGATTTATTGTAGAGATGAGGTCTCGCCAAGTTGCCCAGGCGGTCTCGAACCCGCGGGCTCAGGCAATCCACTCACCTCAGCCTTCCAAAGGCGCGGGATTACAGGCTGAGCCACCGAGCCCGGCTCAGGGCTAGGATTGTAAGTGGGGGAGAGACGATTTCTTTGCCCATCTCTTATGTTGAGTTGTGAAAACTGTCGAGCTCTAACAAGGAATTGCTGAAATGCTTCCTAGTAAGAATGATGCAGGCCTAGTCCAATTCCTGACACCCTCTAAAGGTAAACTGAGTGAGAACTAGGGCTCAAGTTGCAGGAGGTAGGAACATTCCCTGAGCCCCACCTGGGGTCTTACTCAGCCGTGCTCCCACGCGCAGCCTGCGGACCTGGACTGTGCATACAGGAGTAACCGGGCCCTTGCTTGGCCTTGTATGCACGCACACACACATGCACACCCACACACATGGGCTGGTCTGGTACTCATCTCTGCAAGTGCACCCTGCGGCTCCCGTCCGCCCACCCCAGGAGACAGGAGTGTGGGTGTACCTGCTGGGTCCTCCATGACCCCTGACAGCCTCTCCTGAGGGGTGGCCTGGGCACCTGGCGGAGGTGCATGTTGGTTACATGGCCACCTCTGTCCTCGAGTCCCGTCAGCACCCTTTCCAACCTCAGACCCACTTGCATTCAGCCTCTTCCAGAAGGACCTATGGATCCCTTCTTATTCCAACACTCTTTTTTTTTTGAGTTGGAGTCTCACTCTGTCGCCCAGACTGGAGTGCAGTGGCCGCTCCC
>NW_007081540.1:46630-47794 GCF_000164805.1 Carlito syrichta
CCCCTCCCACAGACGCAGCGCAAATCACCACCCCGGCCAAGGCCCCCTGGAAGGGAGGCGTCTCCCCGAGAGGAGGGCCCCCTCTGCCCAGGGGACAGGACTGGGAGTGGGCCCTGATGGTGACCTCCTTCCTCCTGTTCTCTCCGGTCCTCCTCATAGTCTCCCTTTCAGTGAGCGCCTTGGGTATTGTTCTGCCTTTGTAAAGAGGGGGATCGGGTGACAAAGCCGGGTGGGTGGGCCGGAGGCAAGAGGCCTCTTCCCTCCCGGGCAGCATCTGCATGGGGGCGGGGCTCTTCCCCCCCCCACCTCTGGCTTCCCGGAGCGGCCGCTGCCATGGTGACAGGCCTGGCATCCCACGGCCCCTGGCGCGTCCTGCCCACTGTGGCTGCCAGAGGAAGGGCCCCCGACTCCTCTGCACCCCGGTTGGGGGCGGGGACACACAGAACCTGGCTCCTAGACGCCTCCAGCAGCCTGGGCCTCTAAGACCAGTGTCCAGCAGACAGTGCCCAGTGTCCAGAGCCTCAGGGCCTGGGAGGCAAGGCCACGCACCGCTATCATCCCGGCACCTTGACCTCCTCAGGGCCAGGCATTGAGGGAAATAATATTTCCCTCCATCCTTGAGTGGCTGCTGGCCCGGGGCAGAGGGAGGGGACAGAGGCAGAGATCAACTGTGGGCCAGTACCCTGGGCCCAGAGAGCAGAGCCTCCAGCCCTGGACAGGAGAGACGGGGGCTGCCGGGGGAGGCAGTGCTTGAATCCAGGGTGCCAGGTGGAACAGAACCGGACAGAGGCCTTCGGGGCTGGGGCGCCGTCCCGGCAATGGCATGGAGGCATGGCATTGCAGGAGCGAAGGGGTTTCCGGGGAGTGAGGGTGGGTAAGGGCGTAGCAGGAAGAGGGGTGAGGGCTCTACCTGGAAGGGTTTCTGCTGCCATCCCCAGGGGCACTTTGGGGAGCTGCCGCTGATATGTTGGGACCCTCCATGGTCCTTGTCCAGATGGTCAAAGCCGGCCACACCTGCCTGCCATAGAGCCTGGCCTGTTTCCAAGTCACCATCCCCGTCTTTCCTCCTTGGCAAGCTCAGCCTCTCTCAGGCCCCCGCAGTCCGAGTGGGCTGCTGGACGCAGGGCTGGCTGCAGCGCCTCGGGCGGCCGTCTCTGGGCCCTC
>NW_007081541.1:0-367 GCF_000164805.1 Carlito syrichta
AAGAAAATGACTGACGGTACTGGGAAACTATGGGGGGGAGGGGGATGGGATTAACAGTAGTAAATATCTGTCAGGGGATGGGAAAACACCTCTTATCATCAGGGTGCCTCAATGAAAGGTAATTGTACACCTAATCCTTAACTGTACCCCACAAAACTATAATAAAAAATACTGATTGATAAAAAAATTAAAATTAAAATTAAAAAAATAAAAATAAAAAGTGATGTAAGGAGAATCAGTCTCCTTCACACACACACACACACACACACACACACACACACAAGAAAAGAAAAGAAAAAATCCTGACGCGTTTTCCTATGGGAAAACCAAGAATCAGGGCTTGGAGCTCCCCACATGTTTTGAAGCT
>NW_007081542.1:0-355 GCF_000164805.1 Carlito syrichta
TACAAGGAACTCAAATGTGCCAAAAGGAAAAAAACAAACAGCTCTATTAAAAAGTGGGCAAAAGACATGAATAGACACTTCTCAAAAGAAGATATATGGTCAGTCAACAGACACATGAAAAAGTGCTCAGTTTCACTCATCATCAGAGAAATGCAAATCAAACCCATATTGAGATACCACCTAACCCCAATAAGAATGACATCATTAGTAAAACAACCAACAACAAATGTTGGCAAGGATGCGGGGAAAAAGGAATGCTTCTACATTGCTGCTGGGAATGCAAACTAGTGCAACCTCTTTGGAAGACAGTGTGGCGATTTCTGAAAGAACTAGAAATTGACCTTCCATATGACTC
>NW_007081543.1:0-344 GCF_000164805.1 Carlito syrichta
GTCCTTTATCAGTGCAAGCAGGTATTTGACAGATTCTCTTGGATTTTCAAGGTATAGGATCATATCATCAGCAAAGAGGGATAATTTGACTTGCTCTTTTCCTATTTGGATAACCCTGATTTCCTTCTCAGGTCTAATTGCCTGAGCTAGAACTTCCAACACAATATTGAACAAGAGGGGTGAGAGTGGGCAGCCTTGACTTCTTCCAGTTTTCAGGGGAAATGTTTCCAGTTTCTGTCCTTTTAGCAATGTGCTAGCTGTGGGTTTATTGTAGATGGCATTTACTATTTTGAGGTATGTTCCTTCTATACCTAGGTGTTTGAGGGTTTTTAATCAAGAAGGGA
>NW_007081544.1:0-333 GCF_000164805.1 Carlito syrichta
TGAGAAAGAGACACAGGGCCGGGAAGAAGTGAAGAAAGACAGGTAAGAAAGATTCCCTAAGGAGTACTGATAGCTACACAGAGACAGGTCAATAAAATGAAGAAACGGTATAAATCAGAAGGTAAACACCAAACGTGATCTAAACCAACAGTTTCAATGATAAAATCATAAGTCAGAATAAGTGATCGGACTAGAGTCACTTCTGTGATCTCCGATTCTGGCCTCTCCCTTTTGTTTTTCATTGCAGTGAAGGGGTGGGGCTTTGTCTCCTGTTTCACGCTGTTGCCTTAGGAACTGAGGTAAAGTTTGTTGATAGGTGGGTGGGGCAATGGA
>NW_007081545.1:0-314 GCF_000164805.1 Carlito syrichta
ATATCTTTGCATAGAGGAACAGCACACCAATAAGGTGGTTGGTTAGCTTGTATGTTAGCATCATTGTATGTTTTAATTTTTTTTGTATGGGAGTTGGTAAATCTGTAGCTGTGGTCTATGGTTTTTATCTGTTTCAGTTTAAGTCTCTCTCTCTCCATTTGTTGGTACATTCGTTTGTTTCCCCCCTTACTCCTCTCTCTCTCCACCCAATCTTCCCCTCACTGTCTGCTCCATTCTCTTCCCTCTGCTAACCTGATTTTATTTCAGGGAGTAAACCTACAGCCCCACTGCATGGACAGATTCCAAGGCAGTGG
>NW_007081546.1:0-457 GCF_000164805.1 Carlito syrichta
GCAAGTGGATTGCCTGAGCCCGTGGGTTCAAGACCAGCCTGGGCAACTTGGTGAGACCTCGTCTCTACAATATATAAAAAATTAGCCGGGCGTGGTAGTGCGCACCTTTAGTTCTGGCTATTTGGAAGGCTGAGTTGGAAGGATCACCAGAGCCAAGCAGGTCAACGCTGGGGGGACCGTGAGTATGCTACTGCACTCCAGCCTGGGGGACAGAGTGAGACTCCAACTCAAAAAAAAAAGATAGAGTAGACCTGCATATCTACATCTACATATAATGAAGAAGCACCATGATAAATACATATAACTGAATGCACAAAGTAAATTCCAATGCAGTATCAGCAAGCCTCAACTTTCATGTATCAGAATCACTATTTGATTCCCATTTGTTTTAGGTATGTATGTATTTATGTATTTATTTATTTATTTTTTGAGTTGGAGTCTCACTCTGTCGCCCAGA
>NW_007081547.1:0-809 GCF_000164805.1 Carlito syrichta
CTCTGTCATCCAGGCTGGAGTGCTGTGGCACACTCATGGCCACCACAGCATCAACCTGCTGGGCTCAGGCGATCCTTCCGCCTCAGTCTTCCAAGTAGCTGGAAATACAGGTGTGCGCCACCATGCCAGGCTAATTTTTTGTTTTATTTTAGAGATCAGGTCTCACCAAGTTGCCCAGGTTGATCTCGAATCTGCAGGCTCAGGCAGTCCTCTCACCTCAGCCTCCCAAAGTGCTGGGATTACAGGTGTGAGCAACCATATCTTTTTTTTTTTGAGTTGGAGTCTCATTCTGTCACTCAGGCTGGAGTGCAATGGCATGCTCACAACTACCGTAGCCTCGACCTGCTGGGCTCAGGCTATCCTTCAGCCTCAGCCTTCCAAGTAACTAGAAATACAGGTGCACACTACCAGGCCTGGGTTTGTTTGGTTTTGCATTGTTTTGTTTTGAGGTGGAGTCTCTCACTCTGTTGCCCAGGTTGGAGTGCAGTGGACCTGCTGGGCTCAGGCAATTCTTCCACCTCAGGCTTCCGAGTAGCTAGAACTACAGGAACCTGCCACCACGCCTGGCTAATATATTTTTTTTTTTGTAGACACAAAGTTCCACCAAGTTGCCCAGGCTGGTCTCAAACCCCTGAGCTCAGGCAATCCACTCTCCTTGGCCTACCAAAGTGCTGGGATTACAGGTATGAGCCACTGCACCCGGCCTTATTATCATTTTTCTATTTTCGAGGGATGGCTTTTTCTTTGTGACGGCTGCCACGCCTGGGAGCCTGTCTGCATTTTGGTCCTTTCCTTTCCTTTGGCCAGTC
>NW_007081548.1:0-376 GCF_000164805.1 Carlito syrichta
ACTTAACTAGCTGACATCACTAGCTAGACAGGTGGCTAGCCAGTTGACTTAAATAGCTAGATACTTATGTATCCCACAGGCTTGCCAACTGATTTAACTACGTAGCTTCCTAGCTAACCAGCTGGCTAGCAAGCTAAGTTAACTAGGTGACTTAACTAGCTAGCCAGCTGGCATGCCATCTGACTTAACTAGCTAGCTACACAAGCTAGGTCGGTGGGTAGACAGCTGACTTAACTAGCTGACTTAACTAGCTAACAAGCTGATGTAACTAGCTGATTTAACTAACTAACTACCTAGCAAACCACCTGACTTTAGTAACTGACATAACTAGCTAGCTTCCTAGCTAGATATCCAGCAAGCAAGCTGACTTAACTAG
>NW_007081549.1:0-306 GCF_000164805.1 Carlito syrichta
GTAAAACCTCAAACCATAAGAACCTTCATAAATGAAGGACATACCCTCATGGAAATCGAAACTGGCATCCAATTTCTGAACAAAACCCAAAACTCACAGGTCATAAGAGAGAAGATAGACAAGTGGAACCTTATTAAGCTGACAAGCTTCTGCAAAGCAAAAGAAACTGTCAAGAGAGCAGGCAGACAGCCTACAGACTGGGGAAAGTATTTGCCAACACCAGGTCTGACAAAGTCTTAACATCTGGGATCTACAAGGAACTCAAATGTGCTGAAAAGAAAACAACAAACAACCCCATTATAAAAT
>NW_007081550.1:0-502 GCF_000164805.1 Carlito syrichta
GCAGGCCGAGGCTGCGGTGGCCGGGAGCGGCCACTGCACTCCAGTCTGGGCAACAGAGTGAGACTCCAACTCAATAAATAAATAAATAAATAAAAATTAAAAATAAAGGAAGGGATAACAATCGTCAGGTTTCAGCACTGAAGCACACCGTGGATACATACTCCTCCCATCAGTGGATACACACAACCCATTCACATTGGAGAAAAAAATCCCATTTGGAACCAGGCACAGTGGCTCATGCCTGTCATCCCAGCATTCTGGGAGGCCAAAGAGAGAGGATTGCCTAACCCTAGGCGTTCGAGACCAGCCTAGCCTAGGCAACTTGGCGAGACCTCATCTCCACAATAAATCAAAAAATTAGCCAGCCACACCACCTGTAGTTCCAACTACTTGGAAGACTGAAGCAGAAGGATCGCCTGAGCCCAGCAGGTCGAGGCTGTGGTGGCCTTGAATGTACCACCGCACTCCAGCCTGGGTGACAGAGTGAGACTCTGACTCAAAA
>NW_007081551.1:0-394 GCF_000164805.1 Carlito syrichta
CAGCCAACAGACACATGAAAAAGTGCTCAGCCTCACTCATCAGAGAAATGCAAATCAAAACCACATTGAGATACCACCTAACCTCAGTAAGAAAGGCCATCATTAATAAAACAAATAACAACAGGTGCTGGTGAGGATGTGGAGAAAAAGGAACGCCTCCACATTGCTGGTGGGGATGCAAACTAGTGCAACCTCTTTGGAAGACCGTGTGGCGATTTCTGAAAGAACTAGAAATTGACCTTCCATATGACCCAGGAATTCCCCTCTTGGGAATATACCCGAAGGAACTCAAATCATTCTACCAAAAAGAAACCTGCACGTATGTTTGTTGCAGCTCTATTCACAATAGCAAAAACATGGAACCAACCATGTTGCCCATCGAAGCTGGACTGGA
>NW_007081552.1:0-312 GCF_000164805.1 Carlito syrichta
ATGAGGTCTCGCCAAGTTGCCCACGGGCTCAGGCAATCCACTCACCTCAGCCTCCCAAAGCGCGGGATTACAGGCTGAGCTACTGAGCCCAGCGAATTGACTCATTTTATTCCTCATCACAACCCTGTGAAATAGATGCCATCACCAACCCTCTTTGCAGATGGCGAAACTAAGACACAGAAGGGTTAAAGAACCCACCTAAGATCATACAGCTAAGTGGGGGAGCCCAACATGTCTCACTCTAAAATCCATGTTCAAGCTGGGCTCGGTGGCTCAGCCTGTAATCCTGCGCCTTTGGGAGGCTGAGGTGAG
>NW_007081553.1:0-509 GCF_000164805.1 Carlito syrichta
TCGTGATCACGGCTGGCATCGGACTAACTCGTGGGCTGACTCTTCCCCTGGCTCCAGAGGCCTCCGAAAGGGGCGGGGCCGGGTGCCTTTCCGGGCCCTTCGGCGCGACCCCCCCGTTGCCAGGCAACCGGTAAACTCAGCGGCTTGCGGGCGCCGGAGCCAGAGGCCCAAAGGCAGGAGGAGCGGACCGGGTAAGGGGGCTCGGGGAGGGTGTCCGAGGCCACAGCCGAGAGCGGAGAGTGAAGGGGGAGCCCTCGAGGATAGTGATCACCAGTAGGGCCAAAAGCTTCTCCTGGGGGCTTCCTTCTGGGACAGCCCGGCAGGATGGCGGATGCCGGGACTAGCGCTCCCAGCGCGCTCCACCCCTCCGGCCCTCGCGCCTGGATCCTCCCCAAGTCACCGGATCCGGCGCCTCTGAGCACCTTGCCTCCCCCCCCAGGACCTGAGGCGGTCCGTGGCGAGGTCCCCAGACCTCTACACGGTTTATGGCTGGATGATGAAAGATACAG
>NW_007081554.1:0-393 GCF_000164805.1 Carlito syrichta
CTGGAACTACAGGCGCACGCTACCACGTCCGGCTCATTTTGATTTATTGTAGAGATGAGGCCCTGCCACGTTGCCCAAGCGGGTCTCAAGCCCGTGGGCTCAGGCAATCCCCTCACCTCAGCCTCCCAAAGGCATGGGATTACAGGCTGAGCCACAGAGCCCGGCTCAGATACACAATTAAAAAGAAAAAGAACCAAGTGAATTTGCAAGTCTCTACAAATCAGTCTATAAACCTGGATGAAGCTGAGGATTTTCTAGAAAAATATACATTACAATGTAGGCCAAGAATGGATTTTTTTTTAAACTGTAAATCCAGCTGGGCTGGGTGGCTCAGCCTGTAATCCCACGCCTTTGGGAGGCTGAGGTGAGTGGATTGCCTGAGCCAGCAGGTTC
>NW_007081555.1:0-377 GCF_000164805.1 Carlito syrichta
GATTTATTGTAGAGGTGAGGTCTCGCTGCCCAGGCGGGTCTCGAACCCATGGGTTCAGGCAATCCACTCACCTCAGCCTCCCAAAAGTGCGGGAATACAGGCTGAGCCACTGAGTCTGGCCTTTTTTTTTTTTTTATGGAACAAAAAGAGAAAAGTTTATTGACCCGCCTGGGCAACTTGGCGATACCTCATCTCTACAATAAATCAAAAACTAACTGGGTGTGGTAGCGTGGGCCTGTAGTTCCAGCTACTTGGAAAGCTGAGGCAGAAGGATCACTGAAGCCCAGCAGGTGAGTCTGCAGTGGCCGCTCCCGGCCACTGCATTCAAGTCTGGGCAACAGAGTGAGACTCCAACTCAAAAAAAAAAACAGAAAAGT
>NW_007081556.1:0-420 GCF_000164805.1 Carlito syrichta
TCATGCCTATAATCCCAGCACTTTGGGAGGCCGAGGTGAGAGGATTGCCTGAGCCCACGGATTCGGGACAAATCTGGGCAACTTGGTGTGACTTCATCTCTACAATAAACCAAAAAAATTAGCTGGGCGTGGTGGCGCGCACGTGTAGTTCCAGCTACTTGGAAGGCTGAGGTGGAAGGATGGCCCGAGCCCAGCTGGTCAAGGCTGCATTGGCCGTCAGCATGCTACTGCACTCTAGCCTGGGTGACAGAGTGAGACTCCAACTCAAAAAAAAAAAACTGAAAAAATTAAAATTAAAATTTTTTTTAGCATTATACACAAAGCATTTATTTCTCCTTGGAGTACACTCTTTAAAAAAAGTAGTTAAGCCGGGCTCGGTGGCTCAGCCTGTAATCCTGCGCCTTTGGGAGGCTGAGGTGA
>NW_007081557.1:0-339 GCF_000164805.1 Carlito syrichta
CCTCAACCTGCTGGGCTCCGGCGATCCTTCCACCTCAGCCTTCCGAGTAGCTGGAACTACAGGCGCGCACTACCACACCCTGCTAACTTTTTGGTTTATTGTAGAGATGAGGTCTCGCCTGCCCAGGGGGGTCTCGAACCCGCAGGCTCAGGCTGTCCACTCACCTCAGCCTCCCAAAGGCACGGGATTACAGACTGAGCCACCGAGCCCGGCTTTTTCCCCCCTTTCTAGTGAGGACTCAGTAACTTTATTTAGAGTAGCTCTTTTACTTATTTTTTGAGTTGGGAGTCTCACTCCATCGCCCAGGCTGGAGTGCAGTGGCACACTCACAGCCACCCC
>NW_007081558.1:0-648 GCF_000164805.1 Carlito syrichta
TCCATGGATGATGCTGTGAACTTTCCACCCAGGTTAGAATTCCAAAAAATATTCTTTTCAACAGTCAGAAAGTGTAGCTGAACACTACCCCAGTCAGGCTTACTAAAACTGCTTGAAAAAGCTACCCCAGAGTAGATGAAAAAAAAGTCCAGATTCATGGTTTGGCTGGGGTTTTCCAATCAAGTGGAAATCCAAGGTCCAACAGGAACCAGCAGCATTAGTTCACTTAGAAGTGCTTTCTGTGTGAAGAGTCTCAGGCCCTGCCCCAGACCCACTGGATCAGAATCCACCACCACATTAAAATTTGAGAAACACTGATCTGTAGGACATGGCAGCATACACACACACATGTGTGTATATGTGTGTATGTATATATGTATGTATGTGTATATGTGTGTATGTATATGTGTGTGTGGGTATATATATATTTGCCTTCTCCCTGACCAAGTTTCCTCAATTGGAACATGGCAATATAACAATATGTACACATAAACAAAACAAAAGGAATGCAGTTGACGGGAACACGGGGGATGATCAGACCTTCTCCAAGTTCCAACTTCTGCAGTTCTCATTGTACCGCCAGACCAGCATTACTTCTTTTGTAAGGAGGTGGGGATACTTTTCAAATAGAGCAAAGACTCTCTCACA
>NW_007081559.1:0-333 GCF_000164805.1 Carlito syrichta
GGGCTCAGGCAATCCACTCACCTCAGCCTCCCCAAGTGAGGGATTACAGGCTGAGCCACCAAGCCCAGCTTAAGCGTTTTTTTTTGTTGATTTTTTTTTTAGAGACAGGGTCTTCCTCTATTACTGTATGCAACCTTGAACTCTTGGACTCAAATATCCTTCCTACCTGCCTCAGTCTCCCAAGTAGCTAGGACTATGGTGTGTGCTACTACACGTGGCTAATTTTAAAAAAATTTTTTTAAGCTGGGCTCAGTGGCTCAGCCTGTAATCCCAGCACTTTGGGAGGCTGAGGTGAGTGGATTGCCTGAGCCCACGAGTTCGAGACCCACCTGG
>NW_007081560.1:0-450 GCF_000164805.1 Carlito syrichta
GGACACCAGTGAGGTCAAGGTCATGCCCGGACGTCATGGAGGTCAAGGTCACCCCTGGACGCCCATGAGGTCAAGGTCATCCCCGGACGTCACGGAGGTCAAAGTGGACGTCATGGAGGTCAAGGTCATCCCTGGACGCCCGTGAGGTCAAGGTCATTCCCGGACGTCATGGAGGTCAAGGTCATCCCCGGACGTCACGGAGGTCAAAGTGGACGTCATGGAGGTCAAGGTCACCCCTGGACACCAGTGAGGTCAAGGTCATTCCCGGACGTCATGAGGTCAAGGTCATACCTGGACGCCCATGAGGCCAAGGTCACCCCTGGATGCCCGTGAGGTCAAGGTCATCCCCGGATGTCATGAAGGTCAAGGTCACCCCTGGACGCCCGTGAGGTCAAGGTCATCCCCGGACGTCATGGAGGTCAAGGTCATTCCCGGACGTCACGGAGGTCA
>NW_007081561.1:0-532 GCF_000164805.1 Carlito syrichta
AAACAGGACCCCTATCTATCCCCATGCACAAAGGTTAACTCTAAATGGATCAGAGACCTAAATGTAAAACTCAAACCATAAGAACATTAGAAAAAGAAGGAAATACCCTCATGGAAATCGGAACTGGCATCCAATTCCTGAAAAAACCCAAAACCCACAGGTCATGAGAGAGAAGATAGACAAGTGGGCCCTTATTAAACTGACAAGGCCCTTATTAAACTGACAAGGTTTCTGCAAGGCCAAAGAAACCATCAAGAGAGCAGGGAGACAGCCTACAGACTGGGAAAAAATATTCGCCAACACCAGGTCTGACAAAGGCTTAACATCCTGAATCTACAAGGAACTAAAACGTGCTGAAAAGAAAAAAACAAACAACCCCATTATCAAATGGGCAAAAGATATGAACAGACACGTCACAAAAGAGGACTTCCAAGCAGCCAACAAACATATGAAGAAATGTTCAACCTCACTAATCATCAGGGACATGCAAATCAAAACCACACTGAGATACCACCTAACTCCAGTCAGAATG
>NW_007081562.1:0-546 GCF_000164805.1 Carlito syrichta
ACCATGGAAGACCAATCAGAATAGCAGCAGATTTATCTACAGAAACCTTGCAGGCTAGGAAAGCCTGGAGCCCTATCTTCAAAGTCCTAAAACATAAACAATTTCAACCAAGAATAACTTACCCAGCCAAGCTAAGCTTCATCAGCATGGGACAATTAAAATCTTTCCCAGATATCCAATACCTAAGAACTTATGTTGCCACCAAACCACCTCTACATGAAACACTTAAGAAAGTACTAAACACAGAAAAAAAAGGAAAAAAGAACAAGGTTTTTCAAAAGAGTACAGGGAAAAGAATAAAATATACATGATCCAACCCCAAAACCAAAAGAAAGACAAAAAAAAAAAAAATTTTTAAAAAGTGGAAGAACAACAACTCTATAAGAACTCTATGATAGGGATGAACTCTCATATGTCAATAATTAGCCTGAATGTGAATGGACTAAACACACCACTGTAAAGACATAGAATGGCAAAATGGATAACATATCACGAGGCAACAATATACTGCCTTCAAGAGACTCATCTCACTAGAAAGGACATACA
>NW_007081563.1:0-390 GCF_000164805.1 Carlito syrichta
TTTGAGTTGGAGTCTCACTCTGTCACCCAGGCTGGAGTGCAGTGGCATGCTCACAACCACTGCAGCCTCAACCTACTGGACTCAGGTAGGTTGAGGTGATCCTTCTGCCTCAGCCTTCCAAGTAGCTGGAACTACAGGCATGTACCACCATGCCTGGCTAATTTTTTGATTTATTGTAAAGATGAAATCTCACCAAGTTGCTCAGGCTGATCTCGAACCTGTGGGCCCAGGCAATCCTCTCACCTTGGCCTCTCGAATCGAGGAGGTGTGAGCCACTGTGTCCAACAGGTATACACATTCTTTTTTTTGAGTTGGAGTCTCACTCTGTCACCCAGACTGGAGGGCAGTGGCACGCTCCTGGCCACCGCAGCCTCAACCTGCTGGGCTCCA
>NW_007081564.1:0-351 GCF_000164805.1 Carlito syrichta
AAAGGAATGGAATGGAATAGAGACGAATGATGGGTTGGAGACAAATGGAATGGAAAGGATGGAATGGTGTAAAACTGAATGAGGAAGGAATGGATTGGATCATAGAGTAATGGAATGGAATAGAGGGGAATGGAATGGAGAGGGATGGAATGGAATGGAATTGAGAAATGAAATGCAATGGAATGGAATGTAGAGGAGAATGGAATGGAATGTAGAGGAATGGAATCAAGAGGAATGGAGGGGAAGGTGAAGTATGGAGAAGTAGGGAGAGGAAAAGAATGGAATGGAATGGAATGGAATAGAATTCAGTGGAATGGATTGGACTGTAGAGAAATGCAATGGAGTGGAATG
>NW_007081565.1:0-358 GCF_000164805.1 Carlito syrichta
TACAAAAAACTGCTCAAAGAAATCAAAGATGACACAAACAAATGGAAAAATATTCCATGCGCATGGATTGGAAGAATCAACATTGTTAAGATGCCCATCCTACCCAAGGCCATCTACAGATTTAGCACAATGCCCGTTAAATTGCCAGCAGACCTGGAAACAACAATACAGGAATTCATATGGAACATAAACAACCTTGAATAGCCAAAACAGTCCTCAGCAAAAAATCCCAAAAACAAACAAATGAAAAACAAAGCAGGAGGAATCACACTCCCAGGCTTTAAACTTTATTATAAAGCTACAATAATTAAAACAGCCTGGTATTGGTACAAGAACAGGCATGTAGACCAATGGAACA
>NW_007081566.1:0-355 GCF_000164805.1 Carlito syrichta
CTCAGGCAATCCTCTCACCTCAGCCTCCCAAAGTGCTGAGATTACAGGTGTGAGCCACTGCACTCTGCCAATTATTGTTACTCTCTTACTGTGGGTAGGCGAAGTGGTTCACGCCTGTAATTCCAGCACTTTTGGGAGGTGGAGGCGAGAGGATTGCCTGAGCTCAAAGGTAACAAGACCAGCCTGGGCAACTTGGCAAGACCTTATCTCTACAATAAATCAAAAAATTAGCTGGGCGTGGTAGCATGCACATGCAGTTCCAGCTACTTGGAAGGCTGAGAAGGAAGGATCGCCGGAGCCCAGCAGGTCGAGGCTGCAGTGGCCATGAGCATGCCACTGTACTCCAGCCTGGGCA
>NW_007081567.1:0-393 GCF_000164805.1 Carlito syrichta
GCCAACAGATATATGAAGAAATGTTCAACCTCACTAATCATCAGGGAGATGCAAATCAAAACCACACTGAGATACCACCTAACTCCAGTCAGGATGGTAATTATCAACAAGTCAAAAAATAATAGCTGCTGGAGAGGGTGTGGTGAAAAGGGAACCCTTCTACACTGTTGGTGGAAGTGTAAACTAGTGCAACCTCTTTGGAAAGCAGTGTGGCAATTCCTAAAAGCTGTAAATATTAACCTCCCATATGACCCCGCAATCACCCCACTGGGAATATATCCTGAAAAACTCAAATCACTGTATAAAAAATGTACCTGTACACGTATGTTTATCACAGCATTGTTCACAATAGCAAGAACCTGGAAGCAACCATGCTGCCCATCAAAAGAGGAC
>NW_007081568.1:0-335 GCF_000164805.1 Carlito syrichta
AAGTCTATTTCTGAAAAGACAAAGTCGGTAAAGTTAATTATACCTAAAGTGTACATTTCTCCAAAAGCATAGCTTCTACTTTCTCATCATTTTGTTAAGATTTAGGGTGAGCCGGGCTCGGTGGCTCAGCCTGTAATCCAGCGCCTTGGGAGGATGAGGTGAGCGGATTGCCTGAGCCCACTGGTTCAAGACCCTCCTGGGCAACTTGGTGTGACCTCATCTCTACAATAAATCAAAAATTAGCCAGGCGTGGTAACGTGCGCCTGTAGTTCCAGCTCTTGGAAGGCTGAGGCGGAAGAATCGCCAGAGCCCAGCAGGTCGAGGCTGCGGTGGCC
>NW_007081569.1:0-543 GCF_000164805.1 Carlito syrichta
GTCTGATATTAAGATCATAACTCCTGTTTTCTTTTGTGTTCTGTTCGCCTGAAATTTTATTTCCCATCGTCTTACTTTGAGCCTGTGAGTGTCCTTTATGGTGAGATGAGTCACTTGGAGACAATATATTGTTGCCTCGTGATAGTCCATCCATTTTGATATTATCAGTTTTTTCAGAGGAGCAGTAATACATGCACCTTCTGTACAATTATGGTGGGAGGGGAAATTATTTCAACCTCTGTGGAAAGCAGTGTGGCAATTCCTAAAAGCTCTAAATATCGACCTCCTATATGACCCCACAATCCCTCTACTGGGAATATACCCTGAAGAACTCAAAACACTCTATCAAAAATATACCTGCACACGTATGTTTATTGCAGCATTGTTCACAACAGCAAGAACCTGGAACCAACCATGCTGTTCATCAAAAGAGGACTGGATTAAAATATATAGTACATATACATGATGGAATACTATGCAGCTATAAAAAAGAACAAAATCATGAATTTTGCAGCAACCTGGATGGAACTAGAGTCTATAACA
>NW_007081570.1:0-353 GCF_000164805.1 Carlito syrichta
GTGGTAGTGCGCGCCTGTAGTTCCAGCTACTTGGAAGGCTGAGACGGAAGGATCGCTGGAGCCCAGCAGGTCGAGGCTGCAGTGGACAGGAGTGCTTCACTGCCCTCCAGTCTGGGTGACAGAGTGAGACTCCAACTCAAAAAAAAAATTCAGCTTATATGTCACCTCTTCTATGAAGCCTTCCCAGATTCCCTATTGAAAAGTTGACTTCTGGCCGGGCTCAGTGGCTCAGCCTGTAATCCCACGCTTTGGGAGGCAGAGGTGAGTGGATTGCCTGAGCCTGCGGGTTCGATCCCCGCCTGGGCAACTTGGCAAGACCTCATCTCTACAATAAATCAAAAAAATTAGCCAGG
>NW_007081571.1:0-484 GCF_000164805.1 Carlito syrichta
GTCATTTATGTTTCCATATGAATTTCTGTATTGTCATTTCCAGGTCTGAGAAGAATGATGTTGGTAATTTAGTGCGTATTAAGTTGAATCTGTAGATTGCCTTTGGTAGTATGGACATCTTAACAATGCTGTTTCTTCCTATCCATGAGCATGGAATATTTTTCCATTTTTTTTGTGTCTTCTTGGATTTCTTTAAGCAGGGTTTTGTAATTCTCATTATAAGGTCTTTTACTTCTCTGGTTAGGAAGATGCCGAGGTATTTCATTTTTTTGGTGGCTATTGTGAATGGGATTGTACTTTTTATTTGGATGTCTGCCTGCTTGTTGTTGGTGTACCGGAATTCAGCTGTCTTTTGCACATTTATTTTGTACCTGAGACTTTGCCAAAGTCCTTTATCAGTGCAAGCAGGTTTTTGACAGATTCTCTTGGGTTTTCAAGGTATAGGATCATGTCATCAGCAAAGAGGGATAACTTGACTTCCTCT
>NW_007081572.1:0-477 GCF_000164805.1 Carlito syrichta
GAGGGAGACAGGAGGGTGCCATCCAGACAGCTAGGAGACGGAGGGGTCGAGGCAAGGGAGTAGGAGTTCCTTAGGCCCCGCCCGGGGGTGGGGGCAGCCCGTGCCGGGACTGCCCCGTCGGCCGGGCGAGCTCCCCGTCCACAATAAATAGGAAAAACCTGAGTACACGGCGCGTATGGCATCTATCTGCCTGGCAGAAGCGTGTTCCTTCCCACGAAAAACAATCCACCGGCAGAGCCCTCCTGCCCCCACCCCGCATTCGCCGCTCTGGCAGCCTCCCGGCCCGGTTTAGTCCATGGCCTCCCTCCAGGCGGAGGGGCCGCGGAGGCAGGACGGTGGCTCCCGCGCGCCCTCAGTGTCCGGAGCCGTACATCTTGTCCCACTCCACGAACGAGTCCAGCTCCTCGGCGGAGGCCCTGGGGCCCACCTTGGCCAGCGCCGCCTCCAAGTCCTTGTAGGAGAGGGGGCGCTGCAGCC
>NW_007081572.1:1907-9472 GCF_000164805.1 Carlito syrichta
AGGCTCCCAGCTAACACGGGGGAGCCCCCGAGGCTCCCGGAGCCGCCCCCGCCGCCCGGCTTGGTCCCTGGGAGGCCCTCGTGGAGTGAGCCCAAGGGGTATGGAGGCTCTGGCCCTGGCCAGGGCTCGGGATCCCCCTTGGCGCCGTTGAGGAAGGCGGCGTCGCCGTAGCCGCCCAGGGCGGGGCGCTCGTAGGGCGAGTCCAGGACCCCCGAGTACTTCTCTGCATAGCGCTTGAGGAGGTTGGAGGCAGTGAGGGCGGAGATGTCGTCGTGTGCCCAAGCATAGTGGCAGCGCTGGCGACCCCCGGGGGGCAGCTCCAACTTGTGGGCCGGCGACGGGGTGGTAGAGGAGACATCCAGGTGCTGCTCTGGCCACTGGCTGAGGGGCTGGGCGTGTTCCGGTGTCCAGTGCATCTTCGACAGAGCTGCAGGCGAGAGAGAGGACGCGCTGAGGGCCTGAAGAGCCGCCGAGGACCCCGGGCCACCACCACCAGCCACGGGGCGATAGACTGCAGCTGGGACAGGCTGGTCTCCCAGCGCCCTCACCCCCTGGCCCGCTCTCCCAAGGCCCTTCCTTCTGGCACCCATTCTGTGCCCGGATGAGCTGCCTGGAATGTTTTCCCCAGAGCCAAGAGGGATCTGGAAACGACACGGTTGAGTCCAACTTCACCTCGCAGCCACGCCCTCTGTGGGACACACGGTCCTTGCCTTCAGACCTAATGAAGTGAAGAGTCAGGCAATGGGCCGGACATCCCAGACTCGGGAATAGTCAAACCCAGATGTGACTCAGTCATAAATGTTGCTGCCACCCTGTGTGCTGGCACCAGGGTTATGTGAAGAGTGAGGCTCGCAGGGTCCCTGGCCTGGTGCCCCTGCAGTGTGATATTCCTAACTGCTCTGTTCGCCTCAGCCTTCCCTGCCATTCCAAGGCTCCCTTTTAAGGTCAGAGATGCTCATCTGTGCAAGCGGTGCCTTATCCCTGGGAAACCACAGTGGCTGGACCCCAAGCATGCACTTCCTTTCCGGCTTGTTTCTTCTGGCCTCTGCCTGAAGTCAGCACCAGCCCTGCCACTATGCTTGGGCACACGACATTGCCGCCCTCACTGCCAGTATATCTCACCACAGTAAAAAAACAGCAGCTGGGTGCGGTGGCACACACCTGTAATCCCAGCTACTCAGGAGGCTGAGGTGGGAGGCTCACTTGAGCCCAGGAGTTGGGAACCAGCCTGGGAAACACAATGAGACCCTGTCTCTTAAAAACACATGTATATATATAGAGAGAACAAATAGATCCTGTTCTAGAGAAGGAGGGGAGTTAATACACACCAAGCCAGGCTCGGTGGCTCAGCCTGTAATCCCATGCCTTCGGGAGACTGAGGTGAGTGGATTGACTGAGCCCGCGGATTCGAGACCCACCTGGGCAACTTGGCGAGACCTCATCTCTACAATAAATCAAAAAAATCAGCCGGGCCTGGTAGCGCATGTCTGTAATTCTGGCTACTTGGAAGGCTGAGGTGGAAGGATCGCTGGAGCCCAGCAGTTCGAGGCTGTGGTGGCCGGGAGCGGCCACTGCACTCCAGTCTGGGCGACAGAGTGAGACTCCAACTCAAAAAAAAAAAAAATACACACCAATGCACATCCTAGAAAGTGGATCTCAAGTTTGTCTCTGAGCTTCCCAGTAGCCAAATAAAGAGGGAGATGCGATCAGACTCACTTTGCAAAGTACAAAATACCATCACTCAGAAGGGAAAATGCTCCTGGCATAGAGCTCAACAGGATTTTTTTCGTGGGCCTCAGGGAAACAGATCTTGGAGCTGTCATGTGCTGTAAACACAGCAGTGATGTCCCTGGCTGTTTCTTACACCATCCCTTTGCACCACTCAAGGCATGAAGTGAACGTTGGTGAGAGGGGGACAGCACTGTCCAGGCACACAGCTCCCAGGGGCCGCTCTGGTCCTAGGATAAAACTTCAAAGGCCAGTGGCCGCGGCATACCCAGGGACGGTTTTTGCTGATGATTCTCACACCTAAGCTTTTGATAAGACAAGTTACTTAACAGATTCACTGAGCCTCACAAGTTCAAGATTTTTTTTTTTTTTTTGGAGTGCAGTGGCATGCTCATAGCCACTCACCTACTGGGTTCAGGTGATCCTTCCACCTCAGCCTTCCAAAGAGCTGGAACCACAGGCACACAGCACAACGCCCAGCTAATTTTTTGATTTATTGTAGAGACGAAGTCTCGCCAAGTTGCCCGGGCTGGTCTCAAACCCTTGGGCTCAGGCAGTCCTCTCGCCTTGGCCTCCCAAAGTGCTGGGATTACAGGCGTGAGCCACTGCACCCAACCACGTTCGAGATTGTTTTCTTCAGCAAATTCGGACTGAGCAAATCCTCAGAATGTTGCCAGGCACAGGGGCCGACTGAAAGGCAAATAGGATGGCCCAGCCAGGTGAAGACAGACAGACAACATGCTCTGTGGAGTGTGTGCCAGGGGCTCGGGGGTTGTCACGCCTGGCTGAGAGGGCCTCCCAAAGAGAGCGTATGTTGACTGGACCAGACCGGCTGGAGGGAGCAGGCCATCCCAGGCCACAGGAACAGAGCCTTCAAAGGTGCAGGGCACCATGCGTTCAGAAGGCGGGGCTGTGGAGATCCTACGCCTGGTCCCTTCCACGAGGCACTTTACTGCCACCTTCTGGAAGACTGGCTTAGATCTGTGGCTGCTCGGATGTGAATCCCGCCGTAGAAGGCGAGCATGCCAGAGAGCAGAGAACCTTGGGTTGCCACAGCCCCGAATCCGTGGGGGGGGGGAGCCCAGGAGGCTGAGGACAACCAAGTCTCTGCTCATCCCCTCAACTGGCCTTCCTCACGGCAGCGTGCGGAAAGCACCCAGCTCTTGCCGCTCCCGCTCCTGCGGCTCTGTGCTCTCCTGCCCACTGCCCTAGGGAGGGCACACGCCCAAAGCTCAGAAGGGGAGGCAACACTGGCCACCAATGGGGAAAGGAGAACGGAGACCAGCAGAGCCAAGGTGAGCCCCATGGGAGCCAACATGCAGCCCCCAGCTCTCACCGAGAGGGATCTCCAGAAATCAGAGGCATCACCTGGTATCAGGGTCATTTTTCATAAGTGGTTCTGGTCACGGGGTCTTACCAGGTAACATCAAAGTTACACAAATGCCAGTATGTGTTATCACACAGACCGCAAACCTGTTTTTTTTCTGTTCACTAATATCTATGCTTTGGCTCCTTAGTTAATGGATATTTGCCCTTGAGCATATTAAACTGGGGACAAAGAGTGATCCTTTCAGAAGGTCACCAACACAGCATATGAAGAAGGTGCTGGATCTGGACTCATCCATACATCTCCTCCTTCCCTACCAGCCTCCTCCTTCTCGTCCTGCCAGCGATGTCCTCCCTCCCTCATCCCCAGACTCTCGGGCTGGGCTCGCTTTCACCAGCTCCCGCTCCGGCCTCCAGCAATGCTCACCCAAATCCCACCAGCAACCCACACACTCTGGCTCTGGTTCTCTCTGGGAATGACTCCACCTCAGAACTTGGGGACTCCAGAAGGCCACCAACAATCCTCCACTCCTGTCCTTTCAACTTCATACCCACGATACGAGGGGCACCCCCCAAAAAAACAATTATTTTTTGGAGGGTGGGCCCCTTGTCGTACAGACTTCCCCCAGCCCTTGACCCCTTCCTGGCCCAGGCCTAACTGTCCCTCGCCTCTACTGTGTCCTGACTTCTCCTCACAGCAGGCTTAATTCTCTCCCATCTTTAAAAAGACCTCCCAAGTTGGGAGAGGAGGATGGCAAGCTGGCGGGCCTGGGCCTGCCAGGATGCACCCAGCTGAGACAGCACTTCAGACGTGTGTGTGTGTGCGCGCGCGCGCACGCACACACACACCACCAGGGATGGGCACAGACGTGCTCAGCTCACACATACACACACAGCTCACACTCCAGTCCCCCATATCAGCTGGGCTAGAGGTGAGAAAAGGCCCCAAGGACTTGGGAGAAAAGTGTAAGCTTTGAATCGGAAAGACCTGGTTTGAATCCAGGTCACTATGTGACCCTGGACAGGTTACCAGACCTCGCCGAACCTCAGTTTCTCCATTTGTTGAATGGGGGGGAAGGCCATGCCACATGGCCTTGAGGATTTAGAAGAGTAGTGTCTGCAAAGGCACAGTCCAGCTGGGGCCACAAAAGAGCAAAAATGAAGGACCCAAGCAGTGCCCTGTCCTCGCTGAGTGACTGAACAAGCCATTTCCCCTTGGGGTTGGGGGACTTGGTGAGTGTTTTCATGCTGTTTCCCCAGCACCTGAGCACTAGGGGCAGAATCCCCCCCGTTCTGTCTTGCACATCTCTGTTGCCCAGGCTGGAGGACAGTGGCAAGATCACAGCTCACCACAGCCTCAAACCCCCGAGGCTCAGGCAATCCTTCCGCCTCAGCCTCCTGAGTAGCTGGGACTACAGGCGTGAGCCACCACACCTGGGTAATGTTTTTATTTCTGGTAGAAAGGAAGCCTCACTATGTTGCCAGGCTGGTCTTGATCCTGAGCTCAAGCAAGCCTCTCCCCTTGGCCTCCCAAAGTTCTGGAATTATAGGCATGAACCACCCACCGCGCCTGGCTGCTTCACATCTTATATAGCCCTTGTGACCACCCTGAGGGCAGTGCTGTCACCATCATCCCCAGTCTACAGAGGAAACCGAGGTGCTGAGCAGTGAACACATCTTCAGGGTCACACAGCTGCTCCTGTTCTCATGTCATTTCCCCAGCACCTGAGCACTGGGGCAGAATCCGCCCCTGTTCTGTTTTGAACAGCTCTGTTGCCCAGGCTGGAGGACAGTGGCAAGATCACGGCTCACCACAGCCTCAAACCACCTAGGCTCAGGCGATCCTTCTGCCTCAGTCTCCTGAGTAGCTGGGACTACT
The DNA here is from genome assembly GCF_000164805.1 of Carlito syrichta. NCBI lineage: Eukaryota > Metazoa > Chordata > Mammalia > Primates > Tarsiidae > Carlito > Carlito syrichta. The sequence goes on from NW_007081572.1 coordinate 6,841, forward strand.
CCAAGGTAAAGACAGGATTCAAAGCCCAGCAGTCTGACTACAAAGCCCAGGCCCTGAACCACTACCAACAAGGCTCTCTGGTCCAGCCCTTTGTTCCTGCAGCCAGAGAAGAGCCTGAGGCCACTGCATAGCGCACACCAGCACTTGCTTCTGGGCCCAAGGAAGCAGGTTCTGTTTGCCTTGTGGCTGTGGCTGTGCCCCACTGCTGTGTGCTTACCCCCCAGGCCAGGTAGGAAAAGGTGTGTCCTCTCCATAAAGCAGCCCAAGCAGAGCTGTCCCCTTCCCACAGACGTGCCATTTTGACAACCATGCACACCCCAAGGCCGGGCACATGGGGCTGTTGGGTTGTGTGGTGTCCCTGGTAGCAGCTGGGACTCTGAAGAAGACGTCCCTCCTCCCCCCCACTTTTTAATTTTTTTTAATCAGAGTCTCACTCTGTCGCCCAGGCTGGAGTGCAGTGGCATGCTCACGGCCACTGCAGCCTCAACCTGCTGGGCTCAGGTGAACCTTCTGCCTCAGCCTTCCAAGTAGCTGGAACCACAGGTGCGTGCCATCATGCCTGGCAAACATTTTTTATTTATTGTAGAGACAAGGTCTCGCCACGTTGCCTAGGCTGGTCCTGAAGTCCTGAACCCCTGGGCTCAGGCAATCCTCACGCCTCAGCCTCCCAAAGTATGGGACTGCCGGCCTGGCAAGACGCCCCCTTTCTGCAACTGCCTGGCTTGGGGAGCAGAGCCGTCCTCCTTCAGCTTTCCCTGCAGACCCTTGAGGTTGAAGAGCCATTATATACAGAAGCTGGGACCCCACTTGATTCGACTCAAGGAACGTAGTCCTTCAAACTCATGGGCAATCAATAAAGGCTCCAGAAAGAATGACTGAATGGGAGAGTCAAGCAGTCCCTAAAGCCCCTCCCCTCGCGTCTGGCAAGTCTTCCAGGACTGACGGAATCTGGCCTTCACAATGAGCCAGGACACTCGTGCGCTGATTCCACCCGTGGTCCTGCTGTCTACCTGTCCTGTGGGTGCCTCCCCATCCCCGTGGACCTTGGCTCTCCACCCATGGGGCCTGACGCAGGCAACAGGCATCTTCCCAACCCCTGGCATCCTGGGGCAGCAAACACCCAGAGCTGTCACTGTGTGACCGTATCCAAGACGCCGAACCTCTCTCAGCCTTGCTTTCTTCATGCGTTCAGTTGAGGTTGTGGGTTTAGACGGGTGGACCTCCAACTTTTCTTTCTCATTAAAAACACTCAGATAAATTTGATACACGGTGGGGCAGACAGGGACCCCAACCGCGCAGTGTCAGCAACCCCCCTCCACCTCCCTAAGGAGGCCCCTGAGACCCCTTCTGGGTCTTACAGAAGAAATTCTGATGCTGGATTCTGTTACCCACGGGGGAGGGAGGGGACTGGACCAAAGAAGGGGGAGAGCAGGGGAGGGAAGGAGGGGCAGCTGCATGGCGGCTCCAGGCCTGTGTGGAAAAGGGGCCGATGCCTCCCTTCTGGGCCAGCCTCCTCTGGGCTCCATTATCTCAGGCCCGGACAAAGGGGCTGGAGGGAGAATCCCATTGTCCGGCCTCCGTATGGAAATCTCATTAATCTATTCACCAAGGCTCCTACAGGCCTTTTGTCCCAGGCTTTTTGTCTAGTGCTCACAACCAGTGCCCCAGGGGGTCTCTGGCTGCCTGGCAGAGCTTGAACGGGACTGTGCCCCCTCCCCAGGCCCCGCCCCCTTATGCCAACCCCAGTAACTGCAAGGGGAGAAGAGAGGGTGGGGTGACAAGAGGACTCTGGAAGACCAGTCACCTACCACGGCCCTTGCACCCACCACACAGGAACCCAGGACAAGACCTGGCATGGGTGGGGCTCAGGGCATGTTCAGGGATGAGCCAGAGGATGCCAGCCTCTGCATTTCAGGGGCTGCAGCTCGGCCTCTGCAGGCACACTGTCTCCTGGCCTTCCAGCCTTCTGGCCTTCCAGACAGCAAATACAACAGGGTCAGTGTGCCAGCTGCTGTGTCAGCTGAGGTTCCCTGTCAGAGGTGAAACAGGACAAACTGCGACCCACGCCCACAGACTTGATGAGCTGGCGGAAGATAAGGCAAAGCGGTACGGAAGGAAGGAAAAGAACCCAGGGGTTGGGTGAGTTGGCCAAAGGATACAAAATTTCAGCCAGACAGGAGCTGTAAGTTCAAGAAACCCATTGTGCAACATGATGACTACAGTTAATAACAATGTGCATACTTCAGAATTGCTGGGAGTAGATCTTAAGTGATCTCACCACAAATACATGATGAGCATGTGAGGTGATGCATGTGTTAATTACTCAGCTCAGCCACTCCGCAATGTCTACATATTGCAAAACACCATGTTGTGCACCACAGAGGGACGCGATTTGTATTTGCTAGTTTAAAAAAAAAATTTTTTTTTTTGAGTTGGAGTTTCACTCTGTCACTCAGACTGGAGTACAGTGGCCACTCCCAGCCACCGCAGCCTCTACCTGCTGGGCTCCGGCGATCCTTCCGCCTCAGCCATCCAAGTAGCTGGTACTACAGGCGTACGCTAGTGCGCCCGGCTAATTTTTGATTTATTGTGGAGATGAGGTTTCGCCAAGTTGCCCAGGCGGGTCTCGAAC
>NW_007081572.1:9730-13526 GCF_000164805.1 Carlito syrichta
TGGGGCAGCGAGACCTCATCTTACAATGAATCAAAAAATCAGCCGGGCGTGGTAGCTCATGCCTGTAATTCCGGCTACTCGGAAGGCTGAGGCGGAAGGATCGCCGGAGCCCAGCAGGTCGAGGCAGCGGTGGCTGGGAGCGGCCACTGCACTCCAGCCTGGGTGACCGAGTGAGACTCCAACTCAAAAAAAAAACAAAACAAAAAACCTCATTGTGTTACCCTTAAAACAGAGTCAACTCTTGGTTTTCCGTATGAATGAAGAAACACAGGAATAAATATGAGGGGAGACCCCAAGAAAACACTGGAATTACCCTTTGGAGAGTGGGCCCCTCGTAGTACAGTGGGAATTTGTGTCTCCCGATCAGTCAACCTAAGTATTTATCTGGAAGTTTTGAGAAGGCTGCATCATGATTTGTGGAAGAGACGTCCCGAGTTGTGGCAACAGATGACTGGTTCTTCCACCACGGCAACGCACCTGCCTACACCGTGCTGAGCGTGCAGCAGTTTTTGACCAGTGAACGACACGACCCCCAGGCCCCACTTTCCCTATTCACCCAGTCTCGCCCCAAGCAGCCTTTTTTTTGTTTCCCCAGATGAAAAAAGTCCCCAGCAGGCAGCGTTTTGCCGATGTGAAAGAGGTAAAACAAAAAATAGAAGCACTAAAAGGCATCACTATTGATGAATTCGAAAACTGTTTTGAACAGCGGAAAAAGTCTCAATAGGTGTATTGCATCACATGGAGAGTACTTTGAAGGTGACTGAAGTTTAAATGTGCAATTTGTTATAAATTCCCTTTGGGGAGTACCCCCTTATATAGTTGATAGAGTATGTTTTTTCTAAAAAAACGAAAACAAAAAAAGGTCACCTCCTTTTAAAAATAGAATTCTGGAAGTTCAGAGACAGTTGAGGTGCTTTGTCTTTTTTTTTTTTTTTTTTTTTTCAGTTGGAGTCTCACTCCATCACCTAGGCTGGAGTGCAGTGGGATGCTCATGGCATCAACCTGGTGGGCTCCAGTGATCCTTCAGCCTCAGCCTTTCAAGTAGCCAGATCTACAGACATGTGCTACCACACCCAGCTAATTCGTTATTACTGTAGAGATGAGGTCTCACCAAGTTGCCCAGGGATTTCCCGCGGGCTCAGGCAGTCCTCTCGCCTCAGCCCCCCAAAGTGCTGGGATTACAGGCTTGAGCCACCGCACCTGGCCAGTGTTTTGCTTTTTGGCTGGGTCTGGCTGGGTCTTCGAGGCTGGGGAGCCCTGGGGGATAGGGAGGGACAGCAGGTCCCAGCCCAGAGGCTCCAGAGAAAAGAAGGAAAAAAGGAGCAGAGCCAGGTGGGTAGTGCTGGTACCCACCCCACTTAGGTAGGCGTTATTCTCAGATGATAAAACTGAGTGCCAGAGAGGAGATGAGCTGGCCCGAGGTCATGCAGCCCTCTGAAGGCCCAGCTGGGCCCAGAAAGGGATCTCCTCCCTTGGGGCCAGTGTCCCCACTCCACAGGCCCTGGCAAGGCAACAGTGCAAGGTGAGGCGCAGCATGAGGTCTGAACACCCTCCTGTCCCTAAACTCACTCCTCAGCTGGAGCAGGGGTAAGGCAGGGTCCCGGGAAGGCAAGGGTCAGGCGCATGCCCTGAGCTTGAGACGTGAAAATGGCGGAATGGGAGACATTCCCTGCATGTCTCTGGACAGGCACCTTGTGCTCTGTTTACTGTCTGTGAACATCACAGGCCTCTCTGATTCTTTGGGGATAGGAAGAGAACCCGGCCCACAGCACAGTGCAAGCCAACTACCCTCCCCATAAGGGCCTCAAGGAACCCCCACCAAAAACTAGAAACTTCAGCCCTCCCTTCTCAGGCCTACAAGGAGCCCTTGCTCAAACAATGCCACTGTGGGATATGCCCTCCTCTGCCAACACCCATCCTGCAACAGCCTGCCCCAGCCACTCCAGCTCTAAGAACCCGGCAGGGAGCGGAGGATGGGCCACACCCGTGCTCTCCCTGGGCACTGACCCTGTCCCCTTCAACCCCTCCGAAACCCTCAGTTCTCCCCCTCTCCACTGGATTTTTTTTTTTTTTTTTTTTTTAGTTGGAGTCTCCCTCCATCGCCCAGACTGGAGTGCAGCGGCCGCTCCTGGCCACCGCAGCCTCGACCTGCTGGGCTCCAGCCACCCTTCCGCCTCAGCCTTCCAAATAGCCGGAACTACAGGCGTGCGCTACCACGCCCGGCTGATTTTTGATTTATTGTAGAGATGAGGTCTCGCCAAGTTGTCCAGGCGGGTCTCGAACCTGCGGGCTCAGGCAATCCTCAGCCTCCCAAGCCCGGCTTGGATCATTCTTATCAGCCCACAAATATGCTATTATTTCTCTCATTTTGGAAAAAAGAAATGCCCCAAATAATCCCTCCTCCATGTCTCTTGCCCGCGGTCAATGCCGCCTGTGCTGCCTCCTCTGGCTCCCCCCATTCCCTCCCTCCCGAGGCCCTTCCGGCCCGGCACTCATGGCCAACACTCCGCCCGCCCGTGCCTCTGCTACTCCCACGGGATCTGATGGTCAGCCAGGACCCCAGCTCTCCTGGCCCCATTCCTCCAGCCTCTTTGCCGCCCTCTCGTCACCTCCCCAACCCTGCAGCCTTCTCTTCCCCATCCACGGCCATTCCTCGCCGGACCTGACCTCATCCAGCCTCCTGGCTTCGGCCCTCAGCTGTGTGCTGACTTCTTCCCTGCAGCCCACACAGGTGTACCCGACCCTCTTCCTGACACCTCACCCAGACAGCTCACTGGCATAGCTAGCATGTTAGAAAAACCAAGCTTCTGGCCAGCCCCAAGCCTTCCCCGCGGCAGGCAATGGCAGTTCCATCCTTTCTAGTTGCTCAGGCTGAGGGCCTGGGGGGTCGTCCTTAACTTCTCTCTTTCCGCTGCTAAGCAGCACATAGATTAGCCCTGGCTTCCAGCCCCATCCCGAACACTGCCATTGCCACCACCTCCAGGGACGGCTCTCGCCTGGGCGATGAGCAGCCCTCTACGTCACCTCCCTGTTTCTACTTTGTCTCCCTCTCTATTCCCACACAGTAGCCAGGGTGGCCTTGAACGCAGGTTCCATCTTGACTTTCCCACCCAGAAGCTTCCTGGTGGCTCCCACCTCGTGCAGGGTAAAAGCCAAAGGCCTCCCGGTGTCCTGTTGGGTCCTAATCACCTGCTTCCAGCCACCTCTCTACCCTTCTGCTGCCACTCTCCCCGACCAGGGCCCCCCTTCCCGCATCGGGCTCCCACCCACCGCAGGGACTGCCATGTTGGTGCCTGGAACACGTGCTCCGTGGTTCACACCCTCCTTCAGGTCACTGCTCAGTGGTTGTCTCAGAAAACCCTGTCCCCTCAACCTGATTGTCTCTGTAGCACTCATCCTAATTGGGCCTACGTGTGACCTTATTGTGTACCCTCTAGAAAGTTCCATGAGAGCAGGGGCTTTGTTTTGGTCCCTGTTAGATTCCAAGCACCCAGGACAGTGCCTGGCACATGGGAAGTTCTCAGTAGACTGTAGGGTAGACAGACGGATGGGTGAGCAAAGAGGCTTAACATTGCCTCTGTGTTCAAATAAAGGAAAAGTCAGAGTAACTGACTACAAGTCACACGTACGGTGAGGGTGGCAAGGGGTTAAGACGGGATCACCAGCCGGGCTCGGTGGCTCAGCCTGTAATCCCGCGCCTTTGGGAGGCTGAGGTGAGTGGATTGCCTGAGCCCGCCGGTTTGAGAGCCGCCTGGGCAACTTGGCGAGACCTCATCTCTACAATAAATAAAAAAAT
>NW_007081572.1:13746-27440 GCF_000164805.1 Carlito syrichta
CCAACTCAAAAAAAAAAAAAAAAAAGACGGGATCACCTCAGGATTGGGTAGGGAACAGGGGCCTAGAAGGGGAGCTGATACACCAGCAGAAACTGCCCAGCCCCGAAAGGCACCCATCGCAGCCCCCAGGGACCCCCACATGGCCCCCTTTTTAAAAAAATCTCTCTGCTCCGCCCGCCACCCCATCAGGCCTCTGTGGATGAGGGCGAAGGGGGCGATGGAATTCCCATCAAAGGCGGCGGGACACATGGTAAAGAGATCAGGGCCCTTGGGACCCCGCTTCCTGGAGGCAGTGAGGCCTCCCCGCCAGCCCGGCTCCTCTCTGGGATGGGGGTGTGTGGGGGGTGTGCTCCGGCCTGGCCTCCTCATATGTCAAATGCCAAACAGCAGGAGGTCAGCCCGAGCAAGCTGGTCAAGCGGCCCCCATCTGGGCTCTGTGTGTGCGCACACGCTGGGGGGAGGGGACGGCACAGAAATCCCTGACTGTGTCCGCGGTCAGGGCCACAGCCAAGCTGTGACCATCTGCTGTCGTCTCGAGAGGCCAGGCCAGGGGCCCAGCACCCTTGAGGAATCAGCCTCCCCTTTCGTCCAGACTCTGATGTTTGCAAAAAACTCTCACAGCTGTCCCTGGCTTTCATCCTCACAGCATCCCTGCCAGGTGGGCATTCTTCACCCCATTTTACAGAAGACGAAATGGAGGCTCAGACAGGGAAGAGTCTCCCAAGGTCAACAGCTGGTAAGGGGGAAGCAGGGCTCTCAGCCCATTCTGTCAGGCCCTCCCTACCCCCAGCTTTGGCCAAGGTGTCTGGGTGCCAGACACAGGGCCTTCATTCCAGGCTCAAAATGAGCAGGACTCCAGGGCAGGCTCTCAAGGCACGGCCTTCCCACCACCTGCTGGCTGAGCTCCAGCCCTTCCTCCAGGAAGTCCTCCTGGACTGACATCCCCAAGGAAGTTCCTTAGATGCCTCACGGTCTAGAGCTCCATAGAGCCACTTCTTCCCCGCTGTGGGCCGTCAGGCTGTCCTTGTTCATCCCCCTGGGGCCCAGGACTGCTTAAGGGCAGCTCAGCACCGAAAGGAACCGGTCATTCCCTAACCGCAGAGGACCCACCCAGCATTTCCATCCTGGCAGTCCAACAGATAAACGAAGAAACACAGTGCAGGGGAAGCGTCCTGCCAAAGTCACCCAGCCAGGACACGGCAAAGCTGGCATCTGCACCCAAGAGCTTGGTTTGAACCCCTGAACGCAGCCTCTACCCCTGCATTGTCCACATGGCAGCCTCTGTCCACAGTGACTACTTACTTTCATTAAAAGCTTAAACTTGAGGCTGGGCTCGGTGGTTCAGCCTGTAATCCCAGCACTTTGGAAGGCTGAGGCAGGTGGATTGTCTGAGCCCCCGGGGTTCGAGATCAGCCCGGGCAACTTGGCGAGATCTCATCTCTACAATAAATAAATAAATAAATAGAATTAGCCAGGCATGGTAGCAGGCACCTGTAGTTCCAGCTACTTGGAAGGCTGAGGCGGAAGGATCGCCGGAGCCCAGCAGGTCGACGCTGGGGTGGCCCTGAGCATGCCACTGCACTCCAGCCTGGGCGACAGAGTGCGTCTCCCACTAAAAAAAAAAAAAAAAAAGCTTAAACTTGCAATTCACTTCCTCAGTAGCACTAGCCGCCTTCCAAGCGCCCAGTGGCTGCGTGGCCCCCGCAGTGGACATCGCAGACTCAGAGGTTTCCGTCCTCACAGGAAGACCCGTGGACAGCACTGCTCTAATCCCAGCCAGGGCTCTGTGCTGCAGCCGGTGCCTCCTGACACCTGACCTAGAGCCCCACAGCTTTATCTTGCACATCAATGGCATCCCACTTCTTTAGGGCTTAGACCTCTTTCCTCAAGATTCCCGGCAGTTTCGCAGCCACACTGAACTCCAGCTTCCCCCAGAAGCAGCGGAGGGAGGGTGGGCAAGCTGGACCCTCTCCCGGCCTGCCCTGCCTGTCCCACCTGCCGCAGGAGAGGAGAGCAGGCTGAAGAGGAGGACAGGAAGGCAGGACAGAGCATTTTGTCATTCAGCCTCGGGGCTGGGCATCTCTCCCCCATCAGCGCTCAGCGCCCCTCCCCCACCCGGCCTGCCATCCTCATCCTCATCCAATCCCAAGGACAGATGGGGGCCGGCGGAGAGGGAGAAACGTGACCACAGCGAAAGCACTCTCAAGTGGTGACAGAGTCCGGGGGTCACAGCTGTGTCCCCCGAGGCTCGGCCAGTCTTCATGTCCGGCCTTGATGTCTGGCCAGGCCTGGGCTAAAACGAGTCTCCGGGAGGGGAAGGGAGGATACTTAGGAATCTCAGGGGGAGGCTGAGGAATCGGAGGTGCTGGGTTATTCCAGCAGATGCAACCCCAGTTAAAAACGCAGTCACTTTTGTAGTCACTCATTCATCCTGCGGTTCGGCACACACTGAGCACGCCCCCACCACGTCACGGTGTCATAGGAGGGTGCACAGGACAGGTGGGCTCCCCAACCAGCTTGACCAGGTAGAGACTCGGCTTGCTGTGGGCTTAATCCTCGTTCCAGGCTAGATGAAGATCCTTTGTCTCTGCCCAGTGGTCTGAGCAGGGTGGACACCCCCAGCCCCCTCCCCTCCCACAGGCGCGCACGCATGGCGGGCGGGGGCGCACACACGCTCCCAGCTGCTGCCATGAGCCCCCCTCCGGTGGTCTCGCTGGCCAATCACAGCACTGAAGAGTAAGTCCCACTGTCCGGCGGCCCTCAGGGAGTGTATTAGCACATTTGAACCGCTCAACCTGCAACTGACAAAGCCTGGGGCCTTGGGAGGGGACACAGCGGGAGGGTGGGGGCCTGTGGGGACTCCCCCCCCCTCGCCCCCCCGGGGGGGGGTCAGGACTAGATTAAGCTTTCTGGGGCACAGAGGAATTTGGGGGCCCCAGCTCCAGCAGTGAATAAGCGATCCATAAAATCCCAATTTACACACTCACTGATCAAACAGCCCATCTACTACCCAGGCCCCCCCCCAGCTCTTGCAGAAGGTCCGGACATAGGACACAGGCGACCAATAGCTTACCTGCCGGCTCAGTCCCACCCTTAGTTCCCATGTGGGGCACCCATCCCCAGGGCTCGGGCCTGCCTACACCCACTGTGGTCCGGCTGCCTGGGGGTCAGGGGAGGTGGGTGCTGGGCCTGGCAGCCATTTTCCTCCACCCTCTGTGAATAACAGCTCTTTTTTTCTCTTGTGTCGCCCGGGGGCCGCCAGGCTTGACTTCAACCTCATCAGAGCTGCTAATCACTTTTCCAGCTCCAAAGCCCTCCTCTTCCCCCTCCTCCTCTCCAGCAGCCCCTCCAAGTCTTCACTTGACCCTCCTCCTGGCGCTGTCAGGGATGCTCTGAGCCCCTCCTTCCAGCATCCCCCCTCACCCTGAGGCCAGGGACACAGGGAGGCCCACGATCCTGGACCCAGCTCCCTGGAAAAAGCAGGCAGAGAGAACCAGCCAAGCCATCACCCTTGTCCCTGCCCCCAAAGAAAACATGATTTGGCCACCTCTCGCCTATGTCTTCGCTTGGGGAGGCTGCCTGAGAGTTCAGCAAGAGAAAGCCTGCCTGAGCCTGCGGGTTCGAGACCCGCTCCGGGCAGCGAGACCTCATCTCTACAATAAATCAAAAAATCAGCCGGGCATGGTAGCGCGCGCCTGTAATTCCGGCTGCTCGGAAGGCTGAGGCGGAAGGACCGCTGGAGCCCAGCAGGCGAGGATGCGGTGGCCGGGAGCGGCCCCTGCACTCCAGTCTGGGCGACCGAGTGAGACTCCGACTCAAAAAAAAAAAAAAGAGAGAAAGCCATGCTGGTGAACAAGCGTCCTCTTCTCAACCAAAGAGCACCTCTGGGAGGCTCCAGGTTGTCGGCCGCTTTCACCTGGAGGAGGGTCAGCAAGGCCCACTTCCTTTCTCCTTTATGCCTGCCAGAGATGAGTGGCCAGAGCAGTTAGAAGCCTCCATGAAGGCCAGGTAAAGCAAGTCTTTGGGGCTGGGAACTGCTCTGGGGATGGCGCAGCCCACCCTACCGCACCTCCCCCGCCCACTACACTTAAGCAGACCAGGGAGGGACTTCCACTCCTGGCCCTGGGGAGGAGGCAGAATGGGAAGGAAGCAGTGTTTCAAGCCCCCTGTGTCCTCCAGTTTGAAGGTGGGGAGACGGGGGTAGAGTGGGGAACCCAGCATCCCCCTCACAGGCTGGCCTGAGGCAGTGAGGGAGGGGTGGTACTTCCAAAACTAGCTGGAGGGAGGCCAGGGGTGGGGCAAGACCCAGGCCAGTTCCGACTCTGCTCCTAAGAGGCTGGCTAGGTCTTCTGCCTGGGAGGGAGAGAAGAAGAGAGCTCTCGGTGCCAGAAGAAAGACCCCAAGGAGAGAAGCACAGCTCCCAGGCTGCCAGCTGGGCCCCAAAGGGCACCGCCCTGAGGAGGGAGTTCTGCTCCCTGGCTGGCTGACCATCGCTGAAAATGCAGTCCCAAACACGGCTTCCCAGGATGTCCTAGCCTGACCCCAGCTACTCTGAACTGTGTCCTGGGACATCTGTCACCAGCTTCTCCTCTGCCAGCAGAGGGAGGAGCCCCAGGGCCCTGCCATGAGCCCTCCCCTAGCCCCAGCCCACCCTCTGCCACTTAGAAACCACCCAGGTGGCCGGGCTCAGTGGCTCAGCCTGTAATCCCAGCACTATGGGAGGCCGAGGCGAGTGGATTGCCTGAGCCCGCGGGTTCGAGACCCGCTTGGGCAACATGGCGAGACCTCATCTCTACAATAAATCAAAAATTAGCCGGGCGTGGTAGCGTGCGCCTGTAGTTCCAGCTACTTGGAAGGCTGAGGCGGAAGGATCGCCGGAGCCCAGCAGGTCGAGGTTGTGGTGGCTGGGAGCGGCCACTACACTCCAGTCTGGGTGACAGAGTGAGACTCCAACTCAAAAAAAAAAAGAAAGAAAGAAAGAAAGAAACTGCCTCTTACACCCCTCCTTTAGGTCCCTCTTATGAGTCCACTATGCCAGACCTGACTTCACCCTGACAGATTTTTCACTGTCCCTGGGAATCGTTAAGAGGAGATTTAAGAATGTAGTCAGACTGTCAGGCCCCCGGGGGTCCACGGAGGCCTCAGACCCAACATGCCCAAGGACTGCATCTTGGCCTTCTCTCTCCAGGGCCCATCCGTTCACTGGAATCTTGGAGGCCCCCGGTCTCCACCCCTCTGGCCTCCACCTATCCTGCAGGTCAGGGAGACCCAGTGACACTCTCTCTAAAACAACCCGCCACTCTCATGCCCCCGCTGTGGCCGGCCCACATCCAAATCACTGCCTCTGTTCTCGGCCCTCCTGATTCTCCTTCCACGTGGCCGCCAGAGTGGTCTTTCTGGCTAAAACACAGAATCAACCTCCCATCACCCACAGAGTGGATGTTGAACCCCTCAGCCTAGCACCAGAGGTGGACTGGTTTGTCCTTCAGCCTCAGACTCTGCCTCAGGCCCCTGGCAGCTCCTGCCCAACATCAGTCCATTCTCCGGGCCACCAGGTTGGCACCACCAGGCTTGTGCACCCTCTGCTCCCTCCACCCAGATGCCTTCTCCCCAGTTCTGCAGCTGTGGCTGGCTGCCTCTTGGTTTCCCTCTCTGCCCCCGGCCCCCAGCAAGTCCAGGGCCCCTCTGTCCCCACTCCAATGCCTTATATAGAGGAGACATCACTGTTAAGCTGGACTCCCACTTCCTCCCCTGTTCAGCCAGACCGCCTGCAAACTTTGCACAGCAGTGCTCCAGCCTTCTGCTCTGTCCACCCTGTCCTCTTCCTTCCCATTGTCCCCTCCCTGGAGAACCTTCCCTGGTACAAGGGTGGGGGAGAGGCAGGGCCCCTGGAGCCAAGCTGAGCTGGGCTTTGTATTATAATCATTGCTTTCTTTTTGTGTGTGTCTCACTCTGTCACCCAGGCTGAAGTGCAGTGGCATGCTCAAGGCCACACCAGCCTCAACCTGCTGGGCTCAGGAGATCCTTCCGCCTCAGTCTTCCAAGTGGCTGGAAGCACAGGCATCCACCACCAAGCAGATACAAGGTCTCGCCAAGTTGTCCAGACTGGTCTTGAACCCTTGAACTCATGCAATCCTCCCGCCTCCGCCTCCCAAAATGGTGGGATTACAGGCATGAGCCAGCCATTGCTTTTTTGAGCAATAACTTGTTTAAAAGAGTATTTGCTTTCTGTGGAGGTGCCAGGATTTGCCTTGAATCTTGCACTCCGCTCAGTTGATGCACTCAGGTCCTCACCCACAGGGCACTCAGCGCTCAAGTCCTCGCCCACAGGATACTCAGCATAGGGGCTTCACAAAGGAGGTCCGTAGGTTGTCGTTCTGCCCACTTGCGGCACACCTGACAAATGGGACCGGGCAAGACCCTCCCGGTGCCCGTCTCCCCATCTCCTCGTGGGCCTGCACCTGGGCTCCTCTTCCCTCGGGACTCAGCCCTGCACGGGTATGAGTTGGAAGATGAGGTCTGGGCTCTTGACCAACTTCTTTTTTTCTTTCTGAGTTGGAGTCTCACTCTGTCGCCCAGGCTGGAGGGCAGTGGCACGCTCCCGGCCACCGTAGCCTCAGCCTTCCAAGTAGCCAGAACTACAGGCGCATGCCACCATGCCCTGCCGGTTTTTTTGATTTATTGTAGAGACGAGGTCTCGCCAAGTTGCCCGGGTGGGTCTCAAACCCACGGGCTCAGGCAATCCTCTCGCCTCAGCCTCCCAAAGTGCTGGGATGACAGACTGAGCCGCCGAGCCTGGCCCTCTTGACCATCTTCTAAGTCAAGCCCCTTTCACCATCTGGGAAACCTATGGGCCATTCCCCAAAATACTTCTTCAGCACCTAAGATAAAAACCCACGGGACTACAAATGGGACTAATAACACTGGAATACAAGGCTACCCACAGACTCCTCAGGGGTCACGGCCCACACATGTCAGTCTAGGGGCCTCGGGTCTCCCCTCGAGCCCACGTCGCCCCGCCCCCAGCCAGGTTTAGGGTCTAGGGTTGGCTCAGTTCAGGTGGCATGTGGCCTCCGAGAGGCTGAAGCTTCAAGGTCGAGGGGATTCTATGTGCCCCGTCCCCAGCTACGCCCCCTCCCTGTGCAGGGGGGTGGGTAAGAGACACACCCCTACAGGGCCAGGCCTGACCAGAGGTGAGGAAACAGGCCCGGGCAGCCCACCCAGGCGTCTCCACTGGCCGCCTCAGCCCCCTCCCACCCTTCTCCCAGCCCTGGGGGTGCTGAGCTGAGTAACTCCAGCTATGCAGCCTGGCCGGTCTACCTGGGCATGAGTGGGCAGGGCTGTCCTCAAGGGGGTGGCCCCCCCATACCTGCAGGGCCATGGGAACAGAGAAAGAAAGGGAAACTGGGGGAGGGTGCCAGGAAAGGGCTGAATGACCACAGCAGTTCCACTACAGACTGCGCAAACACAGGCATCTATCTCAACACAGATGCAAAGTTCCAGTCTTTACACACAAGAACCTTAGGAAGCGATCCCCATGTGACAGATGAGGAAACTGAGGCATGGTTCACCAGGGTGGGGCAGAGTGCCACCACCTGGACAGTCTGGCTCCAGGTGCTTCTCTGCTCCCACCCGAGAATCAGAAGTCATTCCCATTTAACAGCAAAGAAAATAGAGGTGGGCCAGGCTCGGTGGCTCAGCCTGTAATCCCAGCACTTTGGGAGCCCAACGTGAGAGGATTGCCTGAGACCGCGGGTTCGAGACCAGCTTGGCAAGACCACATCTCTACAATAAATCAAAAACTAGCCGGGCGTGGTGGCACGCGCCTATAGTCTTGGCTACTTGGAAGGCTGAGATGGAAGGATCGCCAGAGCCCAGCAGGTCAACGCTGGGGTGGCCGTGAGCATGCCACTGCACTCCGGCCTGGGCAACAGAGTGAGACTCCAACTCAAAAAGAAAAAGAAAAAAAGAAATGGAGGTGGCAGCTGATTCCACCTGCTCACCCACCTCACCTGGCCCCCCTAGGCTCTCCTCCCTTAGACCCCTTCCCATCCTTAGCCACAAACCTTGGAGCTTAGCACATCTCAAAGTTCTTCTCATGGGACCAAATAGGTCCTTGCCCAGGTCCAAGAGGCTCTGGCCTCAATGTCAGCACCCAGCCTCAGGTGAGGGCTGCTACCACACTGAGGAGGTGACCAGAGACAGGGCAGCATGTCTGGAGACCACGCTTAGAGAAATGGAGGGAAGAGACTCCTAAGAACCAGACCTCCGAACGCCTGCCAGGAGGCAGCCCGTGCAGCCCTCCCTCCTTCCGTCATCCCCAGCCTCGACAGAAGCGAATCCTCCATGAAAGATATTTGGCTTCGTAGAAGGACTTGGCGGTATCTGAGAACATGAGGGCTGTCTCTAGAAGTGCTGAGCTCCCCATCAGTAAAGGCATTCAGCTTGAGTGGCCGTCTTTGCTGGGGGCGGGGCACTCCCAGGCAGGTGGAAGGGCTCATCTCTCCTTTCGGTCATCCCCACTCGATGTCTGACGGTCACTGCAAACTCAACAGGGCCCAAACTGAACTCCTGACCGTCCCTCCCCTGACCTCCCAGCTGCCTTCCTCGCTTTGTGTGGGCAGCCCCATGTTCCTCAGCAAGGGCTTTGGACCCCGACACTCGGGCCGGAAGCAGACTACAGTATGGAAGATGGTGACACAGAGTGGTCAGCCCATACAGGACAGTCCACCTGGAAAAGCCCCTTCCCAGAGTAGGGCATGTCCAATCACTGATGGAATGCTATCTCTCTGAGGGCTGGGGAAGGAGCGATTTCTCCTGGTGTCTAGAGAGTTCCCAGGGAGCCCCTATGCCCTGGCACACAGGCTGGGTGGGGAGTGGGGAGCAGCCACGGGAGCAGCCATATGATGCCCAGGTGGGGTGGGGATCCCTTTTCAGGTATGTCCTAAGTCCCACCAGTTTTCCTTCCCCACTGGCCCAGAAAGAACAAACACTTCCTCTGGGCTTGTAAGCATCCCAGGGCCAAAGAGGGCGGCCAGCTGCTGGTGGGTGCACCCCTAAGCTTGGCCCACTTTCCTAGTAACTCCCTCCAACACAGCCTCCCTGGGAAAAGGCAGTCTCCTCAAGACTCCACAGATGCAGGCCCTGCTGTCACCTGCATGGCCTCCACCTACAGCCTCGCCTCACCAACCCATCCTAGGTACTCTCATAGCTCTGAACCTGCCACTGCCGGGCTCATGTGCCTTCCATGGCTCCCTTCTACTCAAGGAACACAGGGACAGTGGCTCAGAAAGTGTAGCCTCTTTGCTGGCCCCCAGTGTCCTGCAGGCCCCTGGAAGCTGGCACCACATCAGAAAAAAATGGTTGCAGGAGGAACAGCCACCTGAATAAGATAATCAGGACCTGGCAGCCACCATTCATGCTGGGTGCCTCTGGCAAAGCCACACCAGGGCTGGGACATCCTTTGGCTTCTCCTGGCCATGTGAGAGGATGAAGGTTGTTAAGGGAAACCCCAGGTATAAAAGCCAAAGCTCAGGGCCTGGTCTCTAGGTGCCCAGTGCGTGTGTGGGCTCTCAGGAATGTTGACCCACCTGCGGGAACCCAGCTGAGGTTCACGCAGGACCTTGCAAAGTGCAGGGACAGTGTGTAGGCGTTCCACAAAGGGTTAAGAATAAATACAGGGCTGGATGTGGCAGCTCACACCTGTAATCTCCTGGGATGCTTAAGAGAACTGCTAGAGCCCAGGAGTTTGAGACCAGCCTGGGCAGCATAGCAAGACTTCGTCTCTACAAGAAATAAAAATAAAAAAATTGGCCAGGCTTGGTGGCTCAGCCTGTAATCCCAGCACTTTGGGAGGCCGTAGACGAGTGGATTGCCTAAGCCCGCGGGTTCAAGACCTGCCTGGGCAACTTGGCGAGCCCTCATCTCTACAATAAATCAAAAATTAACCGGGTGTGGTAGCACGTGCCTGTAGTTCCAGCTACTTGGAAGGCTGAGGTGGAAGGATCGCAGGAGCCCAGGAGGCAAGGCTGTAGTGGCAGGGTGCGTGCTACTGCACTCCAGTCTGAGAGACAGACTGAGACTCCAACTCAAA
The DNA here is from genome assembly GCF_000164805.1 of Carlito syrichta. Lineage (NCBI taxonomy): Eukaryota > Metazoa > Chordata > Mammalia > Primates > Tarsiidae > Carlito > Carlito syrichta. The sequence goes on from NW_007081572.1 coordinate 23,840, forward strand.
AAATAAAAATAAATTAGCCAGGTGTGATGGTGTGGCCTGTAATCCCAGCACTTTGGAGGACCAAGGTGGGAGGATTCCTTGAGTCTAGGAGTTTGAGACCAGCCTGGGCAACATAGCGAGACCTGTCTCTACAAAAAAATCAAAAAATTAGCAGGGCATGTTGGTATGCTCCTTAGTCCCAGCTACTTGGTAGACTGAGGCAGAAGGATTGCCTGAGCCCAGGTCAAGGTTCTGGTGAGCTGTGATCATGCCACTGCACTGCAGCCTGGGTGACAAAGTGAGACCTTAAAAAAAAAAACAGCCCCTTCATCACAGCCTCCCACCCACCCCTGACTAATCACAATAGTGGGCTGGGGACCAAGTGCCTGAGTCTGCCCAGACAGTAAGCAGCCCAGGAGGGAGGTGTGCTGCCACCTTCCAGGTCCTGCAGGTAGCCACGCTGGCTCTCCTCCCTCCCACCTCCGATCCCTCTGCCCTGACTCTGCATGGGAGGGGCGTTCAAGATGGCCTGGGCAAGTCCTGCTGTGGGCCAGACCCTTCCACACATGTCCCTTTTTCCTCCTCACATCTATGCTGGAAGGTAGTTCTCTGGAGTCCTCGGGCCTGAGTCACCCAGCGGGTCACCAAATGGGCACATGCTTCTGAGACAAAGGGCAGACTACTTGGAACCAGGGCCCACATCAGCATCATGGGAGGGTCTTATCCCCATTTTGCAAATGAAGAAATTGAGGGCTGGTTCAGCCTGTAATGCCAGAACTTTGGAAGGCCGAGGCGAGTGGATTGCCTGAGCACACGGGTTCAAGACCCACCCGGGCAACTCGTCTCTACTATAAATCAAAAATTAGCCAGGCGTGGTAGCACGCGCCTGTAGTTCCGGCTCTTGGAAGGCTGAGGCAGAAGGATCACTGGAGCCCAGCAGGTCGAGGCTGCGGTGGCCGGGAGCGGCCACTGCACTCCAGTCTGGGCAACAGAGGGAGACTCCAACTCAAAAAAAAAAGAATCTGAGACCCAAAGAGATGAAGTGCTTGTCCATGGCTGCAGCGGGGCTTGGTCCCCAGAGCGGGGCCTTGGCTGCTAGTCCAAGATGGGGCTGGGCCCACAGCCCTAGGGAGGTAGGCCCACAGCGTGCTCAGCTGTCCATTCACTGAGAACTTCCCACCCCACCTCCAGCAACTCCAGAGGCTGACCCCTGTCCACACCTCAGCACTCAAGGACGAGACAGCCAGGCTCCCGGGGGTTCCCCCTGCAGTCCCCGTTCCTTGGCTGGGCAAGCCAGAAATGCCAGCATCGACAGCATCACAGCTTAAGCACCTTCACCTGCATTTCTGACAGGCCCTCCCAAACCCAGGGTCACTCAAGATTGGGACTCGGGGCTCCCAGCTCCTGCAGTTCACCCTCACAATAATACTCAGGAGGACACCACCATCCTTGGTTCCACCCCACAGATGAGATACAGAGTACTGAATACGTGGTGTGCATAACTCGTCAAGAGCCTGATGAAGTTAGGCTTTCCCACCACTCATCCTTGTTCCTGGGGACAGATGGACCCCAAAACAAAAAAAGTGCCTGGATAGCCTCTCTCCACGTCACAAGGTCAGAGATGAGAGCCCAGACCCCGACCAGGCAGTGTGAGACCTTCCCACCTGAAGACCAGTCCAGCCCCTCCATCTCACAGCCCTGGTCCCTCAGGCTCACGCTGTCCCCCTGCCAGGAATAGGGCCATGGAGCCACCAAGTGAGGAAGCCAGGAGACCCAGGCTGCAGGCCTGACTGTCCTCGGCACATCAGGCTGGCCTGGGGTGAGGGTTTCTTGAGATAGGGTTCCCAAGGGCTTCAAGGGGTCCAAGAACCCTCTAAAACAGAAAGCAAAGTCTGGTGTTGATTAATGAAAGTGCGTTTTTCTGGTATAACTTTCCCCAGTCCCTCCAAGGGCTCTGTAAATCAAAACGAGTTCCAGGTCCCTAGCCCGGGTCATCCTGAAGGCCCCTCCATCCCTAGTACTCTTGGGCCACACGCGTTCCAACGCTGACGCCGCTCCCACTCCCAAGGCCAACTCAGCTGCCGCTTCAGGAGGCTACAGCTGATTTCTCGCTCCTTTGACCGCAGGGAAGGGCTGGGGACCCAATGTCACAGGGTCTTGAAGGGTCTCTGTGTCTTGATCTACCTCACTAGCCTGCTGGTTTTTAGAAGGAGAGGGACAGCCCCCAGCTCCAACTGCAGAAGATGCCAGTCCACCCCACGACAAGCCTAGCGGGGCCCGCCCTGCCCACAGCTCCTGTCCTCCGGGAGGCAGGACACAGGTGCGCAGGTCGGAGCCCACCTCTCCCTGCTGCAGCTCTGGAACCTCACTGCACCGAGATCCCTCCAAGAACCTGGTTTTTATTAAATAGGGCAAAGGAGGGATTCGCTGCCAAGTCAAGAAGAGGCAAAGTTCTGCTAGAAGGCAGGGAAGGGTGGAGGAGACCAGCCTGTCCCTTGCCCTCCCTGGCTGACCAGTGGGGGGGGGCTCCTGAGGGTCCAGCCACTGCAGCAGGAGGAACTTGCGGGTGGAGAGTGGGGAGAGCCTTGGCCCATATAATAAGCGATTGTTAATGTGATCCATATGGATTCTGACTGGCCTCTCTGTTTAACAGGATGATAATGTCAGGGAAAGAATGCTGGTCTGTGGGGAAGGGACGGGGCAAAGTCCTCCGGACTTGGGGGGTGGGGGAGGGTCAAGGAGGCAGGGAAAAGACCCACCCATGGGGTCTCCACCATCCTAGTGCATAGAGCTATTTCCCGGAAAGTGGCCAGATTCATCTCTGCAGACAGCCTGGCTAAAAGCCCTTACAAAACCCTTTTTACTCAACCCACAAGGTGCCAAGCCTGGTGAGCAGGGGGGCAGGGAGGTAGGTGCTCCACCTCTGTCCTCCTGGAGGCAAGTCCAGCATGGACTCAGCCCCAAAGGGAGGCACAGGTGCAGGGCCGGTAGGCCACGGAGAAGTGACAAGAGCCAGGGCCACACATAAGAAGTGTCCCCGTGGGGCCTGGAAGGAGGTATGGAAAGACAGGGACAATGGGGAAGGCATTCAACTGAGGGAACAGCAGGCGCGAAGGCAGAGAGGCGTGAAATTGCGTGGAGAGTCTGAGATCTCAGCAGTAAAGCCGAAGTCCAGGCAGGAGAGGGGAGGGGACTCTTGGCCCATAAAAAGCTACGGCCAGGGATGACCAGGAGAACGGGCCGGGCCGTGGCACACCACACTGTCCAGCCTCCCTCCAGGCCTGGGCTGGATTGTCCAGTCCGGGGACGCCCAGTCCTGCCCACAGCCTGGGCGACCGCAGGGCCTTGGAGCCAAGCTCATCCCCGCGTCTCTCAGTCCCTCGTCTTCTCCTGGGGATAGGACTCCCCCACGAGAATGCGGGTTATCCAGACCTCTCCACCAACAACTCCTCTGCCCCACACAGCTGACTTCCCTTTGGCCCAGCAGGGCTTCGTCCGGAAGATACGACGACGAGGGCATGGGGGTCGCTCTCGTCTGCTGAGAGCACCAAGGGACTCAAGTGGAAATAAACGAAATGGTGTTAAACACGGGAAAGGGGATTTACGAGGCCTGTCACCCGGC
>NW_007081572.1:28139-28659 GCF_000164805.1 Carlito syrichta
CGGGAGGGGGGCCCACGCTCGCCGAGCACCTACTGGGTGCCCAGCGCTCGGCGGAGGACCCTGCGGAGGAGGCTCCTGGCCCGGGGATCTGCGTAGACCAGGAGAGGGCTCCCGGTGGGAAGTTTAAGGGGCTCTCTCCAGAGAGCGCGGAGCCCGGGGCCCACGGGTGAAGGTAAGTGCAGCCGCCTGCAGCACCCTGACTCCGAGATGCGGGCTCTGCTCTCCCGGGCTGGAGGAGAAGAAACGCGGGGGGTGGGCGTTAGGGGCGCAGGGACCCTACGCAGCTTCAGTGTCCTGTCACTGCCCCGTCACGATGCTGGGGAATCTCCGGGCCAGTAACCCAGCCCCCACCCCTCCCACACACAGGGGCCGCCGGACAAAGACCTGACGGAGTGGGAGGGGCCTCGGGCCGGCCCTCGGGCTCCGGACGCAGGCTCCTTCTGGGACCCGAACCCGCAAATCCCGGCTCCCGCCCGCAGTCCCGCCGACTCCCCGGAGCCGACTGCTCGCTGCCGCCGCA
>NW_007081573.1:0-376 GCF_000164805.1 Carlito syrichta
GGAGCCCAGCAGGTTGAGGCTGCGGTGGCCGGGAGCGTGCCACTGCACTCCATTCTGGGCGACAAAGTGAGACTCCAACTCAAAAAAAAAAAAAAGAAATTCATATGGAAACATAAACAACCATGAATAGCCAAAATAATCCTTAGCAAAAGAAACAAAGCAGAAGGCATCACACGTCCAGACTTCAAACTTATTACTATAAGGCTACAGTAATCAAAACAGCCTGGTACTAGTACAAGAACAGGCATACAGATCAATGGAACAGGATAGAGAGTCCAGAAGCAAGCCTCAATTTCTCAACCAACTCATCTTTGACAAAGCCTCCAACAACAACCACTGGGGAGAGGAGAACCTATTCAGTAAATGGTGCTGGGAA
>NW_007081574.1:0-702 GCF_000164805.1 Carlito syrichta
TCTTTTGCAAGGTAAAACTTCTAATCATACCTAGAATATTTCAAAAAAAAATCTTCCTTCCCACATTTGCTTGGAAAATAAGTATATTATGCCTTTGGGAGGCCGAGGTGAGTGGATTACCTGAGCCTGCGGGTTCAAGACCCACCTGGGCAACTTGGTGAGACCTCATCTCTACAAAAAAATTAGCCAGGCATAGTAGCGCATGCCTGTAGTTCCAGCTACTTGGAAGGCTGAGGCGGAAGAATTGCCAGAACCCAGCGAGTCGAGACTGTGGTGGCCGGAAGCGGCCACTTCACTCCAGTCTGGGTGACAGAGTGAAGACTTCAACTCAAAAAAAAAAAAAAAAAAAAGAAAAAAAAAGATGACCAGAACATGGAGCTTAAAGGAGTACAACATAAGAAAGTAAAATAAGGCCAGGCTCGGTGGCTCAGCCTGTAATCCCGTACTTTGGGAGGCTGAGGTGAGTGGATTGCCTGAGTCCATGGGTTCAAGACCCACCTGAACAATTTGGCGAGACGTCATCTCTACAATAAATCAAAAAATTAGCCGGGCATTGTAGCGTGCGCCTGTAGTTTCAGCTACTTGGAAGGCTGAGTGGAAGGATCACCAGAACCCAGCAACTGGAGGCTGCAGTGGCTGGGAACGGCCACTGCACTCCAGTCTGGGTGACAGAGTGAGACTCCAACTCAAAAAAAAAAAGAA
>NW_007081575.1:0-388 GCF_000164805.1 Carlito syrichta
ATTTCTGTATTGTCATTTCCAGGTCTGAGAAAAATGATGTTGGTAATTTAATGGGTATTGTGTTGAATCTGCAGATTGCCTTTGGTAGGATGGACATCTTAACAGTATTGATTCTTCCTATCCATGGACTATTTTTCCATTTGTTTGTGTCTTCTTGGATTTACTTGAGCAGTGTTTTGTAATTCTCATTGTAAAGATCTTTCACTTCCTCTGGTTAGGAAGATGCCGAGGTATTTCATTTTGTGTGTGTGTGTGTGTGTCTATTGTGAATGGGATTGTGCTTTTTATTTGGTTCTCCATCTGCTTGTTGTTGGTGTATAAGAAAGCAATTGTCTTTTGTACATTTATTTTGTACCCTGAGACTTTGCCAAAGTCCTTTATCAGTGCA
>NW_007081576.1:0-441 GCF_000164805.1 Carlito syrichta
CTCCGGCGATCCTTCTGCCTCAGCCTTCGGAGTAGCCGGAATTACAGGCGTGTGCTACCACGCCTGGCTGATTTTCTGATTTAATGTAGAGATGAGGTCTCGCCAAGTTGTCCAGGTGAGTCTCGAACCCGCGGACTCAGGCAATCCACTCACCTCAGCCTCCCAAAGCACTGGGATTACAGGCTGAGCCACCGAGCCCGGCTTCAAGGTCCACTTATAAGTGAGACCATATGGTACTCTGTTCTTTGTTCCTGTGATAGACCACTGAGTGTGATAGTCTCTAAATTCATCCAAGTTGCTGAAAAGTACATATGCTTGTCCTTCATGTCTGCATAATATTTCATTGTGTATATGTACCACATCCTTTTTATCCAGTCCAGCTTCGATGGGCAGCATGGTTGGTTCCATGTTTTTGCTATTGTGAATAGAGCTGCAACAAAC
>NW_007081577.1:0-453 GCF_000164805.1 Carlito syrichta
AGACTCCAACTCAAAAAAAAAAAACATTTTAAATAAGAAAACTAGTTATTTTTAAATAGGTGATTTAAAATTTCTATTTCCCCTTAAGTCAGTTTTGGTCATTTGTCTTTTTCAAGGGATTCTTCCATTTTATATCAGATGTTAAATTTATTGGCATAATGTTGATCAAAATAGTTATTTTTTTAAACATATTTTTTATTTTAAAATTGTGGGGTACAGTTAAGGGTTAGGTATGTAAATATGCATCGTTCAGGCACCCTTGTTGATAAGGGGTGTCCCCCCGTCCCCACATAGATATTGACTACCATTAATCCCACCAACCTTGCCCTCCCTGTCCCCCCCCATAAATTCCCACCACTCTTGATCTTTTTCTTATAGTATTACGATAGATGTTCAAGGTCCACTTATGAGTGAGAACATGTGATACTCAGATCTTTGTTGCTGTGAAAGATC
>NW_007081579.1:0-419 GCF_000164805.1 Carlito syrichta
CAAAGCCAAAGAAACCATCAAGAGAGCAGGGAGACAGCCCACAGACTGGGAAAAGGTATTTGCCAACTCCAGGTCTGACAAAGGTCTAACATCTTAGATCTACAAGGAACTCAAAAATGCTGAAAAGAAAAAAACAAACAACCCCATTACAAAGTGGGCCAAAGGTATAAACAGACGCTTCACAAAACAGGCATACAAGCAGCCAACAGACACATGAAGAAATGTTCAACCTCACTAATAATCAAGGAGATGCAAATTAAAACTACACTGAGATACCACCTAATTTCGGTCAGAATTGCCATTATGAATAACTCAAAAAATAACAGATGCTGGAGAGAATGTAGTGAAAAGGGAACACTTCTACACTGTTGGTGGGAGTGTAAACTAGTGCAACCTCTGTAGAAAGCAGTGTGGTGATT
>NW_007081580.1:0-334 GCF_000164805.1 Carlito syrichta
TCCAGTCTGGACAACAGAGTGAGACTCCAACTCAAAAAAAAAGAAAAGAAAAAAAGAAAAAAGAAAGAAAAGACATAGTTAATAATTTATGGGATCAATGAGAATAACTGTATCTTCATGACTTTGGTTTATCAGTTTTACATTTTTTTTTCCTACTTTGTGTTTTGTATTTCTATGGATAAGATTTTTTATTTTATTTTTTTTTATTTTTGAGTTGGAGTCTCACTCAGTCACCCATACTGGAGTGAAGTGGCCGCTCCCGGCCACCGCAGCGTCGACCTGCTGGGCTCCGGCGATCCTTCCGCCTCAGGCTTCCAAGTAGCTGGAACTACAG
>NW_007081581.1:0-318 GCF_000164805.1 Carlito syrichta
GGAATCTTTCTTACGTGTCTTCCTCCACTTCTCTCCGGCCTTGTGTCTCTTTCTCACCTGTTAGTTGGTATGTATGTCTGTTTTCCCTCTCACTCTTCTCTCTCTTTAACTTCCTAATGACTCCCTCTTCCTCCATTATTTTCTTCTTTTATAATCCCATTTTAATCTAGGAACCAAGACTACATACTGATGAACAGACAGATTGTAAGGCAGAGGGAAACAGGTTCCAGTGAGCTCATACACCTGTTTGTGGATGCCAGAATCAGCATATACACTCTGAACCACAGCTTCCCTCTCAATTAAACCTCAAAACTGCAA
>NW_007081582.1:0-405 GCF_000164805.1 Carlito syrichta
AAAAAAATGAAATACCTTGGCATCTTCCTAACCAGAGACATGAAAAACCTTTACAATGAACACTACAAAACACTGCTCAAAGAAATCAAAGATGCCACAGTGTGGAAAAATATTCCATGCTCAAGGATTGAAAGAATAAATGTTGTTTAGATGTCTATTCTACCTAAGGCAATCTACAGATTTAACACAATACCCATCAAATTACCAGCAACATTCTTCTAAGACCTAGAAACAACAACGCAGGAATTCATATGGAAACATAAATGACCACTAATATCCAAAACAATCCTCAGCAAAAAAAACAACAACAAAAAACAAACAAAGCAGGAGGTATCACACTCCCAGACTTTAAACTTTATTATAAAGCTACAATAATCAAAACAGCCTGGTATTGGTACAAGAACA
>NW_007081583.1:0-506 GCF_000164805.1 Carlito syrichta
CAGTCACTTCACAAAGGAAGACATCCGAGTAGCCAACAGACACATGAAGAAATGTTCAACCTCACTAATCATCAGGGAGATGCAAATCAAAACCACACTGAGATACCACCTAACTCCAGTCAGAATGGTAATTATCAACAACTCAAAAAATAACAGTTGCTGGAGAGGGTGTGGCGAAAAGGGAACACTTCTACACTTTTGGTGGGAGTGTAAACTAGTGCAACCTCTGTGGAAAGCAGTGTGGCAATTCCTTAAAGTTCTAAATATCAACCTCCCATATGACCCCGCATTCCCACTACTGGGAATATATCCTGAAGAACTCAAATCACTGTATAAAAAAGATACCTGCACATATATGTTTATCGCAGCATTGTTCACAATAGCAAGAAACTGGAACCAACATGCTGCCCATCAAGAGAGGACTGGATTAAAAAAATGTGGTACATATACACAATGGAATACTATGCAGCCATAAAAAGGAACAAAATCATGAATTTCGCAGCAAC
>NW_007081584.1:0-3299 GCF_000164805.1 Carlito syrichta
AGTTAAGAAAGTTCCCAATTATATCTAGTTTCTAAGCAAGGCTGTCTTTCTAAAAACTTTTACCATTTGTTAATGATAATTTTATTCAAATGTTTTTTAACTATTAAAATAATTACAAAATATTTCTCATTAATATACTAACATGATGACATACATTAGATATTTTCTAATCCCTAATCATTCCTGCAATTTAAGATATCTATTTAATCATGAAGCATTTTTATGTATACACTATTGAATTTGATTTTCATTTAAGGTTTGTATATCTGTGATTTTAAGTGAGGTTGGCTTTATATTTCTTTCATTCTCTCCTTGTCTTGTTTTGGTTTCAAAATTAGATTAGGTTCATTGAATAAGTTAGGCAGCAAACTTTCTTTTTATTGTTTGTATATGTCAGTTCCATAGATGTTTAATGAATATCACATATAAAACCATCTAAGCCTACTGTTTTGTTTGCAGTTTGTTGGGATAGGGTACATATTTTTTACAAATAAAACAAAGCAAATATTTTTTACTTGAAGTCTTAATTTATTTCTTTTACTTACTTTTTTCCAAAGTCCCTCTAAGTATTAGACATATGCCAAATAATTCTTATACCCTTATATTCAAGATATCTCATGTAAATAGCACAATTTAAGTTGTTTTTAATTTTATCGGCACTTTACTCTTTCAAGTAATGTATCTGTATTTGATCCAATTATATTTAACAATAACTGACACAGCTAGGTTTATAAACTACTATTTTCTATTTCTCGTCTGCTTGTAGCTTTTTTTTTCTTCTTTTGAATTTTGCAAATATTTTACTAACCCTTTCTGTCTCTATCAACTTGTTAGATACATTTTTCTCATTATTGTAGCAGTTATGTCAGTTATTGCAACACCCAACATGGATTTAGTATAATCAAACAGATCAACATTATCTTTTCTTCAACCATAGAATTTTTCACACATATAAAATTCCATTTGTCCCCCTCGCCTTTGACATTATTGTTGTCACATATTGGAATTTTTATGAGTATTTTATACCCCCAACAAGAGATTTTTTGTTCCATTATTATTCAGTTATTTTAATTGATACGTTTGCCTATTCGGGTTCTCTATATTTCTTATCAAATGTCGTTGTTTTTCTTTAGAATCATTTTATTTCTGGCTAAAGAATTCCATTTAGTTTTATTTTATTTCGATTGGTTGGCAACAAGTTCTGTTTTGTTTGTCTGAAAACAACTTTATTTCACCTTCATTTTTGGAAACTGTTTTAGCTATGTATAGAATGATAGTAGTTTTCTTTCTTTTGTCACATTAAGCATGTAATTCCTTTGCTTCATGATTCTCAAGGTGTATGCCAACACAAAAGAAAACATGCCTTATCTTCTCTGGTGAGCTTTCAAGATTTTTCTCGGTATATAATTCCTCAGCATTTTGAGTATGATGTGCCAAATTCTGCTTGGGGTTATCACAGTTGACTGAGTCTGTAATTTGATGTACTTTGTTAGTTTTGGAAGAATTTTTGGTTATTATCTCTCTAAATATCGCTTTTTCTTCTCTATTTTCATTCTGATCTCTAGTTTGGAATGTTATTTACACACACTGGGCCATTTTTCTGAATCGAACATGTCTCTTACTCTCTTTTCTGTCTGCATGTTTTGATATTTTCTACTGCATTGTTAAGTTCACTAATTCTATCTTCTTCTGTATCCAACTTGCTGTTAAGCCATTCATGGAGTTCTTTATTTCTGATATTTTTCAATTTTATAACATTCATTGTTTTAGATATATTATCGGGTGAAATTCCCTGTTTTTTCTCGTCTTCAAGAATGTGTTTCCTATTTCCTTGATCATCTTAAATGTAGTTACTTTAAAGTTCTCTGCTAATTCAAAGTTTTAGATGACTTCTGAGTTTGCTTCTATATTCTATGTTTTATTTTTCTCTTGGTATATAGTCATAGTGTACTAGTAATTCTTCATTTGTGTGTGTAGGACACTGCATACTTAAAAAAGAAAGAACTACAGACAGTGTTAATTTCCACTTGAGAAGATTTTTGTTTTCCTCTGTTGGGTAGTTAAGACTGGTGCTCTGATCACTTTAGTTCATTCATGGACTGAGCTGAATTCAGACTGCCTTGCAATTTTGATAAGACTCCTTAATTACACCTTTAGTTTGACCCTATTTTAATGGTGAGGCCCATCAATGGTTTTCCATTGAGAGCCTGGCCAGTCTTTTCTCCTCAACACAGACACTAAGACTACAGAAGATTCCACCATGCTTCTCAAAAGTCTTTTGTTTAGATTTTTGGACTACTGTCCTGTACAGCTTCAGAGTTTGGTATTCCAGCCTTACTGAAATATCAAAAGCTGTACTGGTCACTCTTCTCCAATTAGTGACTCTTTATTAGAGGCAAAACCCTGATCCTCAGTCTCTAGCAGAAAGGTGTAAAAGACCAGAGGATAACTAATGATTTTAGGCCTTCTGGGCCTTACAATCTCTATCACAACTATTCACCTCAGCCATGGTAGCATAAAAGCAGTCACAGACAATGTATAAATGCATGAACATGGCTTTTTCCCAAAAAAAAAACCCTCTATTTTCAGAAACAGGCAGCTGGCAGATTTGGCCCATGGGCCACAGTCAGTAGACTCTGCTTTTGCTGCACCAGAATTGGCAAGTATATCCAAGACAAGAAGTGCAGGAAACTGTCAGCATCAGTTCACCATGATATCCAGTCAGGGCTGCCGACTCTTGCCAGGTGTATTCTCAGGGGATTCTTATCCTATCCTAAAGATCTGTATCTCCACATGACTATAGACTAGTAAATTCAGCTCTGGTTTTCAGACACTTTCTGCTTAGCTTTCTTTTAGTTTTAGAATTTGGCAAATATTTTTAAAGAGAAATTAGTCATGTACTGAGGCAAATATCTTAAAAGAAAACTGGTTTGGGGAATGGAAAATAATTTTTTCACTCTAACTTGACAGTCACCAAAATTTTTGCTGGTTTCTCTATCTCCCCTCAATGACCCACCACATGAAACAAGCCCAGATTCTCAATCTCTGGCCTACTCCCAGAATTGGCAATTTACTACAGGCTACAGATTTTCAGTTCACATCTAAAAAGACTTTCCAGTCCTGGATTTGTAGCTTCTCAGTTCTCATTGCTTCCATACTTCTCTGATACCTTTAAAAATATAACTCTGTCTGATTTTCTAGTTGTTCTTGGTGAGATCATAAGCCTACTGAAAATAATTTCTTCCATTCAGAAAGAGAAATTGTATCCCACTACTTTTGATATTTTCATTATCATTCAG
>NW_007081585.1:0-427 GCF_000164805.1 Carlito syrichta
CCTCTCCATTCCATTCCTCTCCAATCCATTCCATTCTTCTTTTTTCCATTCCATTCCATTCCATTTCATTCCATTCCACTCCATTCCATTCCATTCCATTTCTCACTATTCCAGTCCACTCTCCTCCATTCCGTTCTATAAAACTCTATTCCATTCCGATCATCTCTATTTCATTCCATTCCTCTCCATTCCATTCCATTCCATTCTTTTCTCCTCCATTCAGTTCTTCTCCATCTCATTCCCCTCTATTCCATTCCATTCTATTCCATTTCTCTCCGTTCCATTCCTCTTCATCCCATTCCATTCCATTACTCTCCATTCCATTCTATTTCATTCCAACAATTCTCAATCGATTTGATTGCATTCCATTCCATTCCTCTCAATTCTATTCCATTCCATTGCCCTCTATTGCACTCCATTCCATTCC
>NW_007081586.1:0-320 GCF_000164805.1 Carlito syrichta
TCATCAAAGATATTGGCCTGTAGTTCTCTTTCTTTGTTGGGTCTTTAACTGGCTTGGGTATCAATGTGATGTTATCTTCTTAAAATGATTTGGGGAGAATTTCATCTTTCTCAAACACCTGGAATACCTTCAGTAGGATTGGTATCAGTTCCTCCTTAAATGTCTTATAGAATTCTGCTGGAAAACCATCTGGACCTGGGCTTTTTTGGTAGGTAGTTTTCTTATTAGGTAGTCAATTTCCTTGATTGTTATTGATCTATTTAGGGTCTCAATTTCTTCTTGTTTCAACCTAGGCAGGTTGTGTGATGTCAGAAAGTCCT
>NW_007081587.1:0-328 GCF_000164805.1 Carlito syrichta
TTCCTGAACACAAGCTTGGGAACAGGTCTGGTCCATGATGAAGCACCCATAGATCCTTCTGCATCTGAGAAGTCCATGGGTAGACCTAGATCCCACAGCCTCTGGGGATCTAGGGGATGATATCAGCACAAGGTTTATGTTTACATCCTCAAACTGACCTTTGTCTGGTGTGGCTTCATTTGTGGTGGTTCTCTCAGTTTCTCCAAATTTACATTCAATAATATTAGTGGTAAGAGAGATTATTTCTAAGAACTGCAGCAGAAATGATGAGACTTGAGCTGAGGATAAAACAGCCCCACTCCAAACACATAATGGATTGTGAATGAGC
>NW_007081588.1:0-392 GCF_000164805.1 Carlito syrichta
GTCTGAAGCCCTCTGCAAGGGAGATCTGCAGTGGGTCTCTGACTCTCGCCCTGGGGGGCTAGGACCCCAGCATAACGACTGGACAGTTTTGACTGCATTCCAAACAGTCCCGCCGCCACCGCTGCCCCTCCCCCCACCGCCACTGCCCTTGCTGGTGCCGGTGCCACTACTGCCACGGCCTCTGGGAGGGGTAGCATATCGCACCATGTGGCCTGAGGAGATCCACAACGAACCGCTTCAGGGAAGATCTGCTGGGATCGCTGCCACCTATCCTGCATCCAAGACTGTCCTGCCTGCCTGGCGTGGGGCTCCTGCTGCCTGCTCGGAGGCAGGCAGCCATCTTGTTTCTGTCCGACCCCACCCCCTCTGGGGCGAGCAGCTGAGATAGCACC
>NW_007081589.1:0-382 GCF_000164805.1 Carlito syrichta
CTAAAGAAACTGGAAAAGCAAGACCACAAAAACCCTAATTTCAGCAGAAGAATCCAGATCACCAAAATAAAAACCCAAATCTAGGACATAGAAGGCAAAAAGATAATACAAAAAATCAATGAAACAAAAAGCTGGATCTTCCAAAGGATAAACAAGATCGATGATCCCCTAGCTAGACTGACCAAGGAAAAACGAGAAAAAAAACAAATAAGCACAATAGGAAACACAAAAGATGAAGTCACATCTGACCCTGAAGAAATACAAAAGATCATTAGAGACTACTACGTACACTTGTATGGAAACAAACTTGAAAACCTTAAGAAAATGGAGGACTTTCTGACATCACACAACCTACCCAGGTTGGAACAAGAAGAAATTGAGA
>NW_007081590.1:0-408 GCF_000164805.1 Carlito syrichta
ATTTTATAATGGGGTTGTTTGTTTGTTTTCTTTTCAGCATGTTTGAGTTCCTTGTAGATCCAAGATGTTAAGTCTTTCTCAGACCTGGAGTTGGCAAATACTTTTTCCCAGTCTGTAGGCTGTCTCCCTGCTATCTTGATGGTTTCTTTGACTTTGAAGAAGCTTGTCAGTTTAATGAGGTCCCACTTGTCTATATTATCTCTTATGGCCTGTAGGTTTTGGATTTTGCTCAGGAATTGGATGCCAGTTCCAATTTTCATGAGGGTATGTCCCTCATTTCCTAAGGTTCTTATGGTTTGAGGTTTTACATTTAGGTCTCTGATTCATTTAGAGTTAATTTTTGTGTACAGGGATAGATAGGGGTCCTGTTTCAATCTTCTGCATATGGTCAGCCAGTTTTCCCAGCAC
>NW_007081591.1:0-357 GCF_000164805.1 Carlito syrichta
CCAAAACAATCCTCAGCAAAAAAAAAAACAAAGCAGGAGGTATCACACTCCCAGACTTTAAACTATATTATAAAGCTGCAATAATCAAAACAGCCTGGTATTGGTACAAGAACAGGGATATAGACCAATGGAATAAAATTGAGATTCCAGAAACAAAAACCTCAATTTCTCAACCAGCTCATCTTCGACAAAGCCTCCACCACCCACTACTGGGGAGAGGAGAACCTATTCAGTAAATGGTGCTGGGAAAACTGGTTGACCACATGCTAAAGATTGAAACAGGACCCCTACCTATCTCCATACACAAAAATTAACTCTAAATGGATCACAGACCTAAATGTAAAACCTCAAACTGTA
>NW_007081592.1:0-367 GCF_000164805.1 Carlito syrichta
CTACAATAAATCAAAAAATCAGCCGGGCGTAGTAGCGCATGCCTGTAATTCCAGCTACTCAGAAGGCTGAGGCGGAAGAATCGCCAGAGCCTAGCAGGTCAAGGCTGCAGTGACCGGGAGCGGCCACTGCACTCCAGTGCGGGCGACAGAGTGAGACTCCAACTCAAAAAAAAAAATGCCAACCAGCTCGGTGGCTTAGCCTGTAATCACTTTGGGAGACTGAGGTGAATGGATTGCCTGAGCCTGCAGGTTCAAGATTAGTCCCAGCAACTTGGCAAGACCTCATCTCTACAGTAAATCAAAAATCAGCCGGGCGTGGTGGCGCGTGCCTGTAGTTCCAGCTACTTGGAAGGCTGAGGCAGAAGGA
>NW_007081593.1:0-420 GCF_000164805.1 Carlito syrichta
AGAACCTGGAACCAACCATGCTGTCCATCAAAAGAGGACTGGATTTTTAAAATGTGGTACATATACACAATGGAATACTACACAGCCACAAACAAGAAAAAAATCATGAATTTTGCAGCAACCTGGATGGAACTAGAGTCTATAATACTGAGTAATCTCTCACAGAAACAAAGATCTGAGTATCACATGTTCTCACTCATAAGTGGGCCTTATATATAGTATAGTCCTAATACGATAAGAAAAGGATTGACAGTGGTGGGGAAATATGGGGGGAGGGATAGGGAGGGGAAGGGAGGTGTGATTAATGGTAGTCAATATCTGTCTGGGACAGGGAGACACCCCTTATCAACAAGGGTGCCTGAATGATGCATATTTGTATACCTAACCCTTAACTGTACTCCACAATTTTAAAATAAAAAA
>NW_007081594.1:0-328 GCF_000164805.1 Carlito syrichta
ACCTGCTAGGCTCTGGTGATCCTTCTGCCTCAGCCTTCCAAGTAGCCGGAACTACAGGTGCACGCTACCACGCCCGGTTCATTTTTCATTTATTGTAGAAACGAGGTCTGGCCTAGTTGCCCAGGTGGGTCTCGAACCCGTAGGGTCAGGCAATCCACTCACCTCGGACTCCCACAGTGCTGGGATTACAGGGTGAGCCACCGAACCCAGCGGAAATAACTACTCTTAATTTCCTCTTTAAAACTAGAAATTAGCCAGGCTCAGTGGCTCAGCCTGTAATCCTGCGCCTTTGGGACGCTGAGGTGAGTGGATTGCCTGAGCCCGCGGG
>NW_007081595.1:0-9287 GCF_000164805.1 Carlito syrichta
AAACGAGGTGACACCCTTGTGGAAATTGGAACTGGCAACCAATTTCTATTCAGAACCATAAATGCCAATATCTTAAGAAATCAAATAGACAAGTGGGACCTTATCAAATTAATGAGCTTCTGCAAAGTAAAAGAAACCATCAAGAAAGCAGGGAGACAGCCCACAGAATGGGAAAATATGTTTTCAACTGTATATCTGACAAAGGCCTAACATCTAGGACCTACAAGGAACTCAAATGCGCCAAAAGGGAAAAAAACAAACAGCGTCTTTAAAGAGTGGGCAAATAGACACTCTTTAAAGACACTTCTCAAAAGAATATATGCGGGCAGCCAACAGACACATGAAAAAGTGCTCAGCCTCACTCATCATCAGAGAAATGCAAAGCAAAACCACATTGTGCAGCTACCCTTGTTGATGAGGTGTGTCCCCTCCTTCCCCAGGGAGATTCTCACTACTGCGAATCCCACCATCATTAATAAAACAACAACAGATGCTGATGAGGATGTGGAGATAAAGGAGTGCTTCTACACTGCTCGTGGAAATGCAAACTGGCACAGCAATTCCTCTATTGGGAATATATCCAGAGGAACGCAAATCACTCTACCAAAAGATGCCTGCACATGTATGTTTGTTGCAGCTCTATTCAGAATAGTAAAAACATGAAACCAACCATATTGCCCATCAAAGCTGGACTGGATAAAAAAAAATGTGGTACATATACACAATGGAATATTATGCAGCCATAAAGGACAAATATATGGACTCTGCAACAACTTGAATGGATTTGGAGTCGATCATACTCAGTGATTTATCACAGAAACAAAGAACAGAGTTCCATATGTTCTCACTCATAAGAAGAACTTGAACAATTATAATGCTATAAGAAAGCAATTGACAGTAGTGGGAAACGTTCAGGGAAGGTGGGGTGGGATTGGCAGTTGAAGGAAACTGCTAGGGGAGGGAGGGGCATACCTCATCAACAAGGGTATCTGCATGATCAATGTTTGTATACCTAAACCTGAAATGTATCCCACATCCTTATAATAAAAATTAAAATTTAAAAAATAGCCACCAGATATATTAAAAGGTGTTCCACATCAATAATCATGAGGAAAATGTTAACTAAAATCTCTATATCATCTAACATCTGTAGAAATGTCTATTATCAAAAAGACAAGAGAAAAATGTTGGCAAGTGTGTGTGATGTCAAGTATACTGTTGGTAGGAATGTAGACTGGTATAGCTATGTGAGAAACCCTATTAGAGTCATGAAGAAATTACAGATAGCACTGCCACATGACCTAGCAATTACTCTTCTGGGTATATACACAGAGGAAGTAAAATCATTGTCTCAAAAATATATTTTCACTTCTATGTTCATTGCAGTATTATCACAATAGTGAAGATATAGAAACAGTCTAATGTCCTTCAACAAAAAAATGGATACAGAAGATGTGATATGTATATAAAATTACTATTTTATATAAAATGCAAAATCTTAAAAAATAAGATTTGGTCATTTGTCACAACATGGATGTACCTGGAGGAAATTCTTCAAAGTGGCATGTCAGACACAGAAATTAAACATTTCATGATTTCACTTATACTTGGAATATATGTGAAAAGACCTCAAATACAGAGAAATAGATAATTAAACAGTGGTTACCATGTGCTGGGGAGAGTTGGGGAATGCAAATTAAAGACTCCTAACAGCATGTATTTAGGCTTGACATGATTAGAGTTCTAATATACAACATGAGGACTAAAATTAATAAAGTTTCTTTTCTTAGGAATTTGTGTTAAATAACTAGATGATAGCTTCTCTCGTCACAAAAAAGCACCTGTGTGGAATGTAAATATTTTATTCTGCCCAACTATAGTGACTGTTTTATAATCTGTAAGTATTACATAACAAAGTATTGTAAACCTCAAATATTAATAGTAAAATATATTTAAAAATCAGTTCAGGACTAAATACTGTTGTAGTCTTGTCTTGGGTTCAAACTATTTCCAAATAACTTAATTCCGTTGAAAAACAAAACTTAAGGAGATTTATAGTTTGTAAAAGTCTCCAATGCTCCATAAGGTAAAATTAAATGTATCTGTCATTCAATAGAAAATTACAGAGGAAAAGGAAAGGATAAAAGTAAGACCCATTATGAGGACTAAAATGAACCCAAATAAAGAATTCAGAAATAGCACAAATAGGTCATATGCTAAATATCATGCTTTGTAGATATAGTTGTGCTTTGAAGCCAAATAATATCTATGGTGCTCTTGCATTTAATTTTTACATAAATTATTGCCATAACAACATTTAAAATATGTAGAATGTGTATTCTTCAGTAAACAATTTTCAGAATTTTAAATCCTGATTCAAATATATAATTTAAAATATTTGTTGTAAATGTTTTGAAAATCCTTGCAAGTTTATTTGCTATTAATGTGGTATGCCCCTCAAAATTATTTCTTATTGTTTTAGTCATTCTTATTTGATGTATGTACCATTGTTACCTCTACTGTTAAAAAACAATAGTGGTGGTGGCAGCAGTGGGGACCAGGGTGGGCGCCTAAGTCCACGCAGGGCAGTGAGGCACACGAGGGTGGGCTGGGCAGCGGCCCAGGGGCCGCCCCCATGCCCTTGTTGGTGCCTGGAGCTCTGATGTGGCTGCCACAGTGGCTCAGGAGGCTGCAGGACTGCAGGAACTGGGCCTTCCACCTCCTCTGCCTGCTCGGCCTCCTGCTGCTACTTCTGTGATTTGGGGGCTCTGGGTCATGGGAGTCGCGGCAGGTGGCCTCCACCTGCTGCCCTGGACTCGCGGTGAGCTGGGATCCACCAATCCCTGTGCCTGCCTGGAGGCCGCCACCCACGTGAGGCGCAGCCTGCAGGAGCTCACTGAGGCTGTGGTACTGGGCTCTGGGGTGCCAGCCCTGTTGGTCAATGGCTTCCTGACCCCGGACGTGGCCGCCAACCATGGCGCCAGACTTCTGCCCTTTGTGCAGCTTTGCCTGCTGAGTGTACTGACCAAGGCTGGAGAGGTGATGGGCCTGATGCGGAAGGAGCTGCTGCCCCAAGTGCAGCGCCTGCAGTTCCGGGCCGAGAGTTTGGCTCTGTGGCCATTGTCCCCAAACTCTCCTCAGCCTTTGGCCTTGTCGCGGGGTCCAGTCGTGACTGTGCTGCTGCAGAAGGACTTTCTGGTGCACCAAGGCTGACCCCACATCTACCTGAAGCGCATCCAACTCAACAACCCTGTTGTGAACTGTAGGGTCTACTGCAGGCCGCTCCCCAAGACCTTCCTCCCCAGTACTCTGAAGAAAATCAAAGACCATCAGTTCCTCCTCTACTCACGTAGGTCCCTGTCTGTTACTATGGAGCATTTGCACCTGGTGGTGGTGGCTGACAAGAAACTAGGGAATCGGTTCCAAGTGGCTCACTAGATGCAGCTTGACTAGAGCGTGCTGTGGATTGTGCATGTCTCTGGCCCTGTAAACCTCCAGGAGCTTAAGACACTTCAGGACTTGACAGAGAAGGAAAGAGGATGGAGTTCTTGGAGATGCCCATGGCTGAGTGGATTCAGGATTACCACCGCCTCTGGGTTCAGCTCATCAGCCCAGGGATGAAAATGAAGATCACTGATGCCCACACGCGCTACAGCCTGATCTTGAACCTGGCGCTCTATTTCGTTGCTCTCTGGTTCACCAGCCCCACTGCTCAGCACCTCCCTGAGTCACAAGCAGCCAGACTAGATGGAGGCCATGCTCAGGTACAAACATCACTGCTTCAGCAACCACGCCTCCATGCTTGCCAGGAACCTGTGTTCGAGGCGGTTGGCCTCTGTCAAGCAGATCTTGCCACTCTGACCTGTGGAGGCTGACTCTGCAGAAGCGCAGCTGCAAGGGGCTGGTGAGGGCAGGCACCCCGGGCATTCTTCAGCACATGATGCTCAGCTTCCAAGGGCTATAGTTAACGGAGAACCACCTCCTGTTCCAGGCCCACCACGGCCTGCTGCACAACATCTACTCCATGTGCCATCTGATACAAGAACGACCACATCAAACTGGTTGTGCTGGCCGAACTAAGGGTAAGCCCGCCTTGAATGTGACCTTGGAGCCCCACAGCCAAACCGCCAAGGTCTGAGTCTGAGAGGCAGACTGCCTGCATTACCCAGTGGAGCTGACCTTGGTGCCCAGGGCCACACCTTCTTGGTCATAGTCACGCAGCCCATCATGCCACTGCTGTACATCTCCACTGACCTCACACACCTGCAGTACCTGTGGCACACGCTGCACCTCAAGGCCATCCTGGCCCACGATTTATCAAGCTCATCTGCGATGAGTAGTATGGGCCCAGAACCAAGTCCCTTTTCATGAGTAAGGAAAATCCCGATGTTAGAGTGAGCTAACAGCCCTGCTCTCAGCCACCCTGTACACAAGACACCGGGGCTGACAGTCTGCCACTGGGAGCCAGGGAGCCTTGGGAAGCACTCACTCTTTGTGCCCTGTTGGATGAAGCCAGTGACACAGAGCAAGGGTAGATGCTCAGCACTTGTGGAGGAGGGCTGTGGACTTCTGTAAGCTTTCAACTCAATAAAATGAAACTGAGTAGCAAATACTTGAAATTAAACTCCTTCCACTTATGCTTTTCTTCTGTTCCAGGAAACAGGCCATCTTTGGAAGATACTCCTTTCTTTTCCTAATTTAATGTGTTCTTCTTGAATGATATTTACTTTATTTGTAATGGGATTTTACTGGATGGCTTTTGCATCCACTGCAAATAGCGAGACTCAGCAGTGATGTCCCATCTCAGCCCATGGAGACTTTGCAGTCCTGAGCCTTGGTCTGGGCCCCAGGTAGCTGAACTGCCTGCAGAGGGACATGGGTTGAGTCGTCACCCTCAGATTTGCATGTCCTCACTTTCTGATCTTGAGCCTGTGACAATCTGTGGTTTTGTACTTTGGGGCTTTGAGAAGATATTTACCTTTCTAGTGTTGATAATTGTTGGCTTTTAAAATGTCAAAGCTTTTTTTTTTTTTGCTCTGTTTTTTAAAACAATATCTTTCACACTTCCAAAAATATAAAAAAATAAAAATAGTGATGATTCAGTTCTTTTGTTTGATAATAATATTACTACAACTCAATTGGGAAGTAGTAAGTTATTCCTTTTAATTTTCTCATCTCTTATATTCCTTTTGCAGCATGCTAATAAATGACTTCTTTAGACTATTGATTACTGTTACCCACGAGTTGCATTTATCACAGCTACGCCACCATTATCTATTGTGTAGTAAGTTTCTTCACATTGATTTTACTTAGTTACATATTAAAACTAAAGCAATAAACATCATTTATGAGAATTATGTCATATATTTAACATGGTATTTTTTGATTATTTTTTTCCAAATGTAATGGATTTTAAATGTTGATGTTAATAGAGATATAAATTTTTTTTAAAAGATTAAATGACAAAAAAGTTAAATGTTCCAAGTTGATACAAATGATGATAAAAAGTAAGCTAATAATACTGGTCAATTTTTTTTTTTTTTGAGTTGGAGTCTCACTCTGTCACCCAGACGCCCGGCCACTGCATCCTCAACCTGCTGGGCTCCAGCGATCCTTCTACCTCAGCCTTCCAAATAGCTGGAACTATAGATGCGACTACCACACCCGGCTCATTTTGATTTATTGTAGAGATGAGGTCTCACCAAGTTGCCCAGGCGGGTCTCGAACCCGCCGACTCAGGCAATCCACTCACCTCAGCAATACCGATCAATTTTAAAACATTATCAGATACACCCTCATATGTGTTTTGGTTTGAAGGGCTGCCCTAATTTCACTTATTTTCTAGTCCTTATTCTAGTTCATACTTTACCTTTTTCCCTTGACTCATTGAACTGTCACCATTTTCCCAATTTGTGGTAGCCAAGTTTAGGTCCTATAATTGCAACCAAATAAACTTTTCCACAACTTAATATTCCACCAATGGATGAATGAATGCAAAACCATGATTGATATATATATCAATGGATTATAATGGAATAGTATTTAGCCTTAAGAAAAAAGAGAAGAGCTTGCCATTTAGGTGTATCTGGATGACACTGCATTAAATAAAAACAGAAAACAAATTACATAATTCCACTATATGTGAAATGTAAAAAAAAATTCAAATATATAGAGATAGAGAGTAAAACAGAGGTTACCAGGGTGGAGGTTTGGGGGCAGGAAATGGAGACATATAGAATAAAAACTACAAAAAAGATGTCAAGACTGAACAAGACAAAAAATCTAATGCACAATGTGAGAACCACCATTAAGGACAGTGTATTATAGTAAGAATTTTTGCTAATGAGTGGATTACAGCTGCTCTAGCCACAGGGAGTAAAATACTGAAATAATGTAAAATAATGGATGTATTAATAGGTTTTACTAGATTAGGCATTTTACTAAATCTATATATAAATATATATACATATATCATATAACAATCATGTTGTATACACTAAATATACATAATTAAATTTATTTTTAAATAGTAAGACAGACATGAGCTAATGAAACTTACATTTTTGTTGAAACATAGTCATGAAATACAAAATTGCACACTGATAAAATGAAAGATCATTAAAAAATGATAAGGAGTAAAATTATAGAATTCTAAGGGCAAATTTTAATTCAGTTCTCAAGCATCCTTTCTCTGTTGACTTCACTGTTTTCTAACTCTTGTTATATTACACATACTCACTGCCTGTCTACCCACAACATACATATGTACTTATTTAACTTTATAATTTGCATCTATAATTTACTGCATTACAGTATGCTGGCTGATTTACATGTGCTACATGCTATTGAGGACAAGGATTATATTTGATTTAACTATGAACCTCATGCCTAGTGCCTGCTAATATTCAGGTTGTTGCAGATTCAAGTCAGAGAACCCAAAGACTTTAATGATACATTTTTTTTGAAATATCACTTTTTACTCTAAACATTGTATGTTTGTTTTGTATGCTTTTCTTATATTACTTATATCATAACAATTCACTATGCTTTACATTTCACAAGATATTTCAGCATATGCCCATCTTTCAAGTTCACAATAAATTTACAATAATAACTGTCTTTTTTACAGAATGTATGCTATAATAAAACAAAAGCCCCAAAGTTAATTAAATCCTAAAATTTCAAACTCAATAGGAGGCAGTACCATTATTCAAGTCTGTGTTTGACTGATTTCCAAGTCAGAAATTTTATTATACTATACCGCCTTATGTCTGAACTACAAAATGACTAAAAATACTGTTTACCAATTACTTGTAGATTCATTGGCTGTAATCTCAGAATGACACTCAGTGCTCACTGTAATGAAAGGAGCAGGAAAATAACAGGATAGTTTTTCTCAGGAGGCCAGATTCTGTTCATTTATGGCTATGTAGCCTTGACCAAATGGTGCTTAAGTTGCCAGATAGTTTCAATCTGATAAATGTTAAAACTTGCTAAGAAAGTAGATACTTGTTATACAGAAAGTTTATATTTTATTACATTTAAATGTATATCTTATATTTTATTGTTCAGTTTAATCAATATACCTTTTCATTATCAAGAAAAATGAGTTTTGCTTCCATGTATATAAAATTGATATTTTAACATAAAATTAACTTATAAGTGACTTTGATTTTAACTTTGTTCATTTTCTTTTTTCATTATCTTTTAAAAACATATTTTATTTTAAATATGTGGGGTACAATTCAAGGTTAGGTATGCAAATGCTCATTATGCAGGAACATTTGTTGATGAGGTGTGCACCCTTTCCCCTGGCAGTTTCCCAATACTACCAATCCTGCTTCTGCCCTCCCCTGGCAGTTTCCCACTATTGCCAATCCCTTATAGTATTACAGTAGTTGTTCAAGGTCTGCTAATGAGTAAGAACATGTGATACTTGGTCCTTTGTTTCTGTTATAGATCACTCAGTACTATAGCTTCTAAGTCAATCCAAGTTGCTGCAAAGTTCATGCTTTTGTTCTTCTTTATGACTGCACAATATTCCATTGTGTATACATACCATTTTTTAAATTCTGTCCTCTTTCAATGGGCAACACAGTTGGATCCATGTTTTGCTATTGTAAGTATGCTGCAATGTGCAGGTATCTTTTTCATAGAGTGATTTGAGTCCCTCTGATTATATTCCCAGTAGGGGGATTGTGGGGTCGTATGGGAGGTCGATTTTCAGATCTTTTAGGAATCACCAAACTGTTTTCCACAGAGGCTGTCCTAGGTTACACTCCCACCAACAGTGTAGAAGTGTTCCCTTTTCCCCACATCCTCTCCAGCATCTGTTGTCTTTTGAGTTATTGATGATGGCCATCCTGACTAGAATTAGGTGGTATTGCAGTGTGGTTTTAATTTACATTTCTTTGATGACTAGTGAGGCTGAGCATTTTTTCATGTATCTCTTGACTGCTTATATGTCTTTTTTTGAGAAGTGCCAATTCATATCTTTTGCTGACCTTTAATGGAACTGTTTCTTCTTTTCTATTCGGCACGTTTGATTTCCTTGTAGATTCTAGATTTTCTAATAGACTATTTAAGATACTAAAATGTCTTTGCACACCAATCATTGAAAAATTTCTGTTTCTTTCAAAAAGCAGCTTTAATAAAGTATAATTGATATTCAAAAACTGTATACATTTAATGTATACAATTTGGTGAGTTTGGATACACACTTTCAAATTTTATTTTAATTAATTAATTAATTGTTTTATTTTAGATTCAAGGAATGCACATGCATATTCGTTGCATGAAAATACTGTATAGTGGGTGGGGATTTTATCTCAGGTGACCCAATCTTCAGATAGTGAGCATTGTGCCCTGTAAGTAATTTCTGAATCCTAGTCCCCATCGTCTTCCCAGCGTCTTATTGTTATATCCAGTGTCTATAATTTTCATGTTTGTAGCTATTTAGTTCCATATATGAGTGTGAGCATGTGATGTTTGGTTTTCTCTTTCTGAGTCAATTTACTTAGGATGATGATCTCCAGTTCTATCCATGTTGCTGCAAAGGACATTATTTTATTCCTTTTGTGCTGCATAGTATTCCATGGTTTATATATACCAAATTTCATTATCCACTAATTGATTGATAGACATGTAAATTGGTCTACACCTTTGCAATTGTAAGTTGTGCTGCAATGAATGTGGGGATGCAGATGTCTTTTTTTATATAATGGTCAATCTTTCTTTTTTCTTTCTTTCTATCTCTCTCTCTCTCTCTCTCTTTCTCTTTCTCTCTC
>NW_007081596.1:0-421 GCF_000164805.1 Carlito syrichta
TTTTGAGTTGGAGTCTCACTCTGTCTCCCAGACTGGAGTGCAGTGGCCACACCCGGCCACTGCAGCCTCGACTTTCTGGGCTCCAGTGATCCTTTTGCCTCAGCCTTCCAAAGTAACCAGAACTACAGGTGTGTATTACCATGCCCGGCTAATTTTTGGTTTATTGTAGAGATGAGGTATCGCTAGGTTGACCAAGAGAGTCTCGAACCCGCGGGTTCAGGCAATCCACTCACCTCACCCTCCCAAAGGTGCGGGATTACAGGCTGAGTCACCCAGCCTGGCTTGTTTGTAGTTCTTTAACTGCCAGATCAAGGCTTTCCCGTTCTTAAGTTGATTTATTTCTTTAGGATAACCTTTCACAAAATGATTGGGGGCATATATACTGTGAGGCAGCCTTACCCTCAATATCATCACAAATCAG
>NW_007081597.1:0-428 GCF_000164805.1 Carlito syrichta
CTTTCCATGAGATCATTCAAGAAAACCTCCCTTATCTAATCAGTGATGCAAAAATTCAAAGACAAGAGATTCAGAGAACCCCTGCAATACAACAAATGAGAAGACCAAGTCCTAGACACATAATAATTCGCCTAAACATAGTAGGCATAAAAGAAAAATTCCTAAAGGCAGCAAGAGAAAAATGCCAGATCACCTACCATGGAAGATCAATCAGAATAGCAGCAGATTTATCTACAGAAACTCTACAGGCTAGAAGAGCTTGGAGCCCTATCTTCAAAGTCTTAAAAGATAAACAATTTCAACCAAGAATAACTTACTCGGTCAAGCTAAACTTCATCAGCAAGGAAGAATAAAAATCTTTCCCAGATATCCAATCCCTAAGAACTTATGCTGCCACCAAACCACCTCTACACGAAACACTTA
This sequence comes from Carlito syrichta, assembly GCF_000164805.1. Taxonomy (NCBI): domain Eukaryota; kingdom Metazoa; phylum Chordata; class Mammalia; order Primates; family Tarsiidae; genus Carlito; species Carlito syrichta. The sequence continues at coordinate 424 of NW_007081597.1, forward strand.
AGAAA
>NW_007081598.1:0-338 GCF_000164805.1 Carlito syrichta
TATGAACAGACACTTCACAAAGGAAGACATCCAAGCAGCCAACAGACACATGAAGAAATGATCAACCTCACTAATCATCAGGGGGATGCAAATCAAAATCACACTGAGATACCACCTAATTCCAGTCAGAATGGCAATTAACAAAAACTCAAAAAATAACAGCTGCTGGAGAGGGTGTGGCAAAAAGGGAACACTTCTACACTGTTGGTGGGAGTGTAAACTAGTGCATCCTCTGGGGAAAGCAGTGTGGCGATTCCTAAAAGCTCTAAACATCAACCTCCATATGACCCTGCAATCCCCCTACTGGGAATATACCCCAAAGAACTCAAATCACTCTA
>NW_007081599.1:0-408 GCF_000164805.1 Carlito syrichta
ATCACCACATGGAACGTACTCTAAGATCGACCACATACTTGGCCATAAATCAAGCATAAGCAAATTTAAAAAGATGGAAATTTTGCCGTGCACCTTCTCAGACCACGGTGGAATAAAAATAAACATAAACACCAAAAAGTTTCCCCCAAAACCCACGAAGACATGGACACTAAACAGCATGATGCTAGACAACTCCTGGGTCAACAATGAAATCAAAACAGAGATTAAAGTTTACCTGGAAACAAATGAAAATGAAAAAACATCTTACCACAATATCTGGGATGCCATGAAAGCTATAGTAAGAGGAGAATTCATATCTCTACAGATGCACATGAAGAAAATGGAAGAATCACAAATTAATAGCCTAACAAGCCACCTAAGGAAGCTGGAAAAGCAAGATCACCAAAA
>NW_007081600.1:0-431 GCF_000164805.1 Carlito syrichta
AACAAAGTAGACATAAAAGAAAAATCCTAAAGGCAGCAAGAGAAAGAGGCCAAATCACCTGCTATGGAAAACCAATGAGAATAGCAGCATATTTATCTACAGAAACCCTGCAGTCTAGGAGAGCTTGGAGCACTATCTTCAAAGTCCTAAAAGATAAACAATTTCAACCAAGAATAACCTACTCATCCAGATTAAACTTCATCAGTGAGGGAGAATTAAAATCTTTCCCAGATATCTAATCCCTAAGAGCTCACACTGCCACCAAACCACCTCTACATGAAACACTTAAGAAAGTACTGAACACAGACGAAAAGGTGAAAAAAAGGACCATGTTCTTCACAAGAGTACAGGAAAAATAATAAAATACACATGAACCAACCCCCAAACCCAAAGAAAGAAAATAAACCAAGTTTAAGAACAACTCTATAAGA
>NW_007081601.1:0-344 GCF_000164805.1 Carlito syrichta
GGTCAAGGCTGCAGTGGCCGGGAGCGGCCACTGCACTCCACTCTGGGCGACAGAGTGAGACTCCAACTCAAAAAAAAGAAAAAAGACAAAAGAAAATAAAGATTGTCTCATACATTTTAAATATTTAATTCAGCAAGAAAATATAATGATTCTATATTAAGACTAGGCACGGTGGCTCACACCTGTAATCCCAGCTTTTTGAGAGGGCGAGACAGGAGGATCACTGAGTCCAGGAGTTCAAGACAAGCCTAAGAAACAGTAAGATCTTGTCTCTACAAAAAAACAAAACAAGCCGGGCTCGGTGGCTCAGCCTGTAATCCCGCGCCTTTGGGAGGCTGAGGTGA
>NW_007081602.1:0-423 GCF_000164805.1 Carlito syrichta
GGCCGGGAGCAGCCACTGCACTCCAGTCTGGGCGACAGAGACTCCAACTCAAGGAAAAAAAAAAAAAAATTTTATATGGAAAAAACTGCAAATACATTTTCAGAACCCAGTCATGTTCTTTTTCTAACCCTTCTTCGAAACAAAATACCTTGCAACTTTGAGGCGAATTAAATCGTTAAAAAATCTAGGCCAGGCTCGGTGGCTCAGCCTGTAATCCCAGCACTTTGGGAGGCCAAGGTGAGTGGGTTGCCTGAGCCCACGGGTTCTAGACCCGCCTGGGCAACTTGATGAGACTTCATCTCTACAACAAATCAAAAATTAGCTGGGCGTGGTAGCGTGCACCTTTAGTTCCAGCTACTTAGAAGGCTGAGGCGGAAGGATCACCGGAGCCCAGCAAGTCGAGGCTGCGGTGGCCGGGAGCGG
>NW_007081603.1:0-320 GCF_000164805.1 Carlito syrichta
GCGAGGCTGCAGTGGCTGGAAGCGGCCACTGCACTCTAGTCTGGGTGACCAAGTGAGACTTCAACTCAAAAAAAAAAAAATAATAATAATAATAAAATAAAAATAATAGACTAAGAATAAGCTAAGTTTCTTCTAGGTTTCTATAGGTACTACCTTTTCAGGCAGTGTCGAGGGAGGAGATGAAGTCTCCCTTTGGGACTTTAACAAGGAGCAGCCTTGTTAAAAAGCGTTAGATTGGCCAGGCTCAGTGGCTCAGCCTGTAATCCCGTGCCTTTGGGAGGCTGAGGTGAGTGGATTGCCTGAGCCTGCGGGTTCGAGAC
>NW_007081604.1:0-571 GCF_000164805.1 Carlito syrichta
AGCCGGGCGTGGTAGCGCGCGCCTGTAGTTCCAGCTACTTGGAAGGCTGAGGCGGAAGGATCGCCGGAGCCCAGCAGGGCGAGGCTGCGGCGGCCGGGAGCGGCCCCTGCACTCCAGCCTGGACGACAGTGAGACTGACTCGACAGCAGAACAGGCCGAAAGTGGAAGGGGTCCCAGGCGGACTCGGAGAATGGGCAGACTCAGCCCCCCCAGCCCAGCGCGGCCTCCAGGCTGACGCGGGCGCCCCCTCCCCGCAGGCCCAGGGCCTCGACGGCCTCCACTTCCTCCCGCCTCTCGTCGCTGTCGCAGCCCGAGCGCGGCCCCAGCCCGTCGCTCCTGGACACCGTCAGCCTGGACGCCATGCCCAAGTTCGCCTTCTCCTCGGAGGACGAGGGCGCCGGCCCCGCCCCTGCGGGCCCCAGGAGGCCGGTCTTCATCCTGGGAGAGCCTGACCCAGCCCCGCCCCCCACCCCGGGGGTGCCCACGTCCTCGAGCCTTTCTGGTAGGTGGGCCGGAGGCGGAGGGCGGCACGCGCGGGTTTCCAAGGACGAGGAGGAGTTCTCCAGAACTG
>NW_007081605.1:0-412 GCF_000164805.1 Carlito syrichta
TGTAATTCCAGCTACTTGGAAGGCTGAGGCAGAAGGATCGCCGGAGCCCAGCAGGCGAGGCTGCGGTGACTGGGAGCGGATACTGCACTCCAGTCTGGGTGACTGAGTGAGACTCCAACTCAAAAAAAAAAAAAACTAATAAACTCATTAGTTTTTAACTGAGATATCATCTTTTTATAATAAAATATTGAGAAGACAGTGGGATTATTTTAGGGTATTTGCAGATTGGTTTTATATCTGGCTTAAAAGAAGACAGATGGATTCTCTTATCTACTTCTTCATACAATGTGTTGCTACAAATAGTTGTAGTTGCATACAAGAAGAAAAATGGCTTTATATGAATTTTTTTTATTTCATCTTTAAATTTTTTATTTTAAAATTGTGGGGTATAATTCAGGGTTAGGTATACACT
>NW_007081606.1:0-362 GCF_000164805.1 Carlito syrichta
GCGCATGTCTGTAATTCCAGCTACTTGGAAGGCTGAGGCGGAAGGATCGCCAGAGCCCAGTAGGCAAGGCTGCGGTGGCCGGGAGCGGTCACTGCACTCCAGTCTGGGTGACAGAGTGAGACGCCAACTCAAAAAAAAAAATGATCCAGGGATGGTAGCACCTGCCTGTTGTCCCAGCTCCTTGAGAGGCTGAGGTGGAAGGGCTTGAGCCCAGGAGTTTGAGGTTACAGTGAGCCATGATCATGCCATTGCACTTCAGCCTGGGCCATAGAGAGACTTTATCTTTAAAAAATAAAAAAAGAGCCGGGCTTGGTGGCTCAGCCTGTAATCCCGCCCCTTTGGGAGGCTGAGGTGAGTGGATT
>NW_007081607.1:0-378 GCF_000164805.1 Carlito syrichta
GCCCACGGGTTCGAGACCCGCCTGGGCAACTTGGCTAGTCCTCACCTCCACAATAAATCAAAAAAATTAGCCAGGTGTGGTAGCGTGCGCCTGTAGTTCCAGCTACTTGGAAGACTGAGTGGAAGGATGGCCGGAGCCCAGCAGGGCGGGGCTGCGGTAGCCGGAAGCGGCCACTGCACTCCAGTCTGGGCTACAGAGTGAGACTCCAACTCAAAAAAAGAAAAAAAAAAATTAACCAGTCACGCTAGTCCTCACCTGTAGTCCCAGCTACTTGGGAGGCTGAGGCAGAAGGATTGCCTGAGCCCAGGTGGTCAACGCTGTAGTGAAGTTATCGTGCCGCTGCACTTCAGCCTGGGTGACCGACTAAGACTCAAAAAA
>NW_007081608.1:0-363 GCF_000164805.1 Carlito syrichta
CACCAAGTTGCCCAGGCGGGTCTCGAACCCGTGGGCTCAGGCAATCCACTCACCTCAGTCTGTTTTGTTTTATTTTATTTTGTTTTGTTTTTTGAGTTGGAGTCTCACTCTGTCACCCAGACTGGAGCGCAGTCGCCGCCCCCAGCCACCGCAGCCTTGACCTGCTGGGCTCTGGAGATGCTTCCGCCTCAGCCTTCCAAGTAGCTGGAAGTATAGGTGCGCGCTACCACGCCCGGCTCATTTTGATTTATTGTAGAGATGAAGTCTCGCCAAGTAGCCCAGGCAGGTCCCGAACCCGTGGGCTCAGGCAATCCACTCACCTCAGCCTCCCAAAGGTGCGGGATTACAGGCTGAGCCACCGAG
>NW_007081609.1:0-25000 GCF_000164805.1 Carlito syrichta
TCGAGCGACCCTTTCACCTCTTCCAAGTTGCTGGAACCACAAGCATGTGCCATCCACCCAGCTGATTTTTTTTTTTTTCTATTTATTGTAGAGACGAGGTATCTCCATGCTGCTCAGGCTGGTCTTGAACCCCTGGACTCAGGCCATCCTCTCACCTCCACCTCCCAAAGGCTGGGACTACAGGCGTGAGCCACGTGCCCAGCTTCGTTTAGCCACCTAGAAATGTGCCGTTTGATGACATACATGACGTTCACACGTCGTGCCGCCGCCGCCGCCGTTCCCAAACTGGTCCTCCACCGACCTCGAAACCCATTCCCATCCCAGCCCCCAGGCCTCTAGCGACCTCAAGTCTATTTTCTGTCTCTGAGGGTTTTTCCATTCTAGACGTTTCCTGGGCGTGGAGCCACTCAACACTGGACGTTTTGTGACCGGTTATTTCTCTCAACATAATGCCCTTGAGGTTCGACCGTGGCGTCGGCTGTTGATTTCTCTCAGGATGATGACATTCCATTTATCTAGCATGCGTTGTCTGTCCATCCGTCCATCCGTGGACCCTTGGGCTGCTGCCCCCTGTTGTCTGCTGTGAACATGGGGTATACAAGTATCTGTTTGAGTCTCAGTTTTCAGATCTTTGGGGTCTCTGTTTAGGAGCGGAATTGCTGGGTCCTATGGGGAATCTACATTTGACTTTGAGGGACTGCCAGAGTGTTTTCCAAAGTGGTCGCACCAGTTTATATTCCCACCAGCAGTGTAGGAAGATTCCAATTTCTCCACATCCTCATCAACAATTGTTATTTTCCTTAAAAATGAATTCAGCCAGGCTTGGTAATCCCACGCTTTGGGAGGCTGAGGCGAGTGGATTGCCTGAGCCCGCGGGTTCGAGACCCGCCTGGGCAACTTGGCGAGACCTCATCTCTACAATAAATCAAAAATCAGCCAGGTGTGGTAGCGTGTGCCTGTAATTCTGGCTCCTTGGAAGGCTGGGGTGGAAGGATCACCAGAGCCCAGCAGGCAAGGCTGCGGTGCCCGGGAGCAGCCACTGCACTCCAGTCTGGGCGACAGAGTGAGACTCCGACTCAAAAAAAAAAAATTCAGAGGAGCCCTATGTTGAGGGCCTTCTTGTTGGCGGGGACTCACTGCAGAGCCACCCCAGGGCGCAGGACAACACACAGCAAAGGGGCTGAGCAGGCTAGCTGAGGTGTCTCTTCCCTTTACCAAGCCACCCACTCCATGATAACCCATTAATCCATTGACCCACGAATCCATGGATGGATGAATCCATTCTTTTTTTTGAGTTGGAGTCTTATTCTGCTAGATTGCAGCGGCACACCCACGGCCTCCCAGCCTCGACCTGCTGGGCTCAGGTGATCCTTCTGCCTAAGCCTTCCAAGTATGGGGGACTAAAGACCCACGCCACCATCCATGCCCTGGCTAATTTTTAAAGATTTATTTATTGTAGAGACAAGGTCTCGCCAAGTTGCCCAGGCTGGTCTCGAACTCCTGGACTCAGGCAATGCTCTCACCTCCACCTCCCAAAGCGCTGGGATTACAGGCGTGATACCCACGATTAACCCATTCTTGAGGGCAGAGCCCTCATGACCCAATCACCTCTTATAGGCCCACCCCTCTTTTTGTTGATCGTGTACTGAAAACAGTACGAGATCCCATGACACCAAACTGACCAGGCCCGAGGATTTCCCCAAGATCAATTCAACAGCTCCAGCTTCTTCAGTGTTTACCAAAATACAAAAGGGAAAAGTAGAGGTCGTCTTTTCGATGGCAGGCTTAGGGGGAGACGGGTGCCTGGGCTGGGGTGCAGAGGGCTGCCCACCAGCGTACAAGCTCCTGCTGGCGAGGCTGCGGACATCCCGCCCAGGTATCTGAGCCAGCGTGAGCACTGGGGACGGCGGGGGCCTACTGTGGCCCCACGCTGGCCAGGGGACAGGCAGGGTCCATGTCCCCGGAGCAGGCCGGCGGCCAGGGGCGGAGTGCAGTGACGGTGGGTGCCTGGACCTAGGGACTGTGAGAACACGGGGGCAAGCGCCAGGCTTGGAATGCAGGGTGACCCCAAGGACAAGCGAGTTGCAGGGATCTCTATGGTGACCACGCACAACTGAGCACGGTCGTGTGAGCCATTGCCTCTCGCTTCCCAGGGAACAGCTAAGATGACCAGCATCAAGGTCATCACGGCAAACCTGTGGAGTGGGGCTCCTGCCTGTGTTCATGTGTTCTCAACTTCAATTTTTAACTATTTTATTTTGTTTTTTTATTTTTATTTTTTTTGAGTTGCAGTCTCACTCTGTCGCCCAGACCGGAGTGCAGTGGCCGCTCCCGGCCACCATAGCCTCCACCTGCTGGGTTCCAGCGATCCTTCTGCCTCAGCCTTCCAGTAGCCGGAACTACAGGCGCGCGCTACCACACCCGGCTAATTTTTTGATTGATTATAGAGATGAGGTCTCGCCTGCCCAGGCGGGTCTCGAACCAGCGGACTCAGGCAATCCACTCACCTCAGCCTCCCAAAGCGCGGGATGACAGGCTGAGCCACCGAGCCTGGCTTTTAACTATTTTAAAGAACACACTGAGTATGGGTTAAAAACCACCCACCGGAGTGGATTTCAACATAGCACTCCAGCCGGGCGCCTGGCCACCCGGGCCACCACGATGCCCGGTGGCAGGTGCCCATGGCCTGCCTCCCCCTCAGCAAGTCGATTTTTCTGTTCTTTTCTTTTGAGTCGGAGTCTCACTCTGCCACCCAGGCTGGAGGGCAGTGGCACGCTCCCGGCCACCGCAGCCTCGACCCGCTGGGCTCAGGACATCCTTCCACCTCAGCCTTCCAAGTAGCTGGAACCGCAGGCATGTGCCACCACACCCAGCTACTTTTTTTGATTTATTGTAGAGACAGTGTCTCGCCAAGTTGCCCAGGCTGCTCTCGAACCCCTGGGCTCAGGCGATCTTCTCGCCTCCACCTCCCAAAGTGCTAGGATTACAGGCTCACTGCACCCGGCTTGGTTTTTCTTTCCACAATAAAAATAAGCTGAGTGACATCGCATACCAGAAGCCGCCTCGTGGAACAGAAACTGTTTACCTTAAATAAAAAGCTGGCCAGGCCGTGTCTGCACACATACAGGGCAATGCACACGGCACCAGCCACGGAGGCAGCTTCTCACACCACGAGAGACAGCGGGGTGAGACGGGCATGCAGGACTCACTTCTGGTCCCGGAGCCAAGTGGACGGCCAGTTCAGTCCCTCCCAGAGCCTGTCCCCGCTGGTGGCGCGGGTGACCTGAATGTGCCCGTTCCTGTAGCAGGGGGGCGTGGCCCCAGCCAGTCCCTGGGTTGGGGAGGTCCTGCTTGTTGGGGAACACCAGGAGGACGGCGACCCACAGCTCGGCCTCAAGCCAGCATGGCCTGAGCTCCTTCCCAGGCCTGGTTTACACGTGCTCGATCATGGCCGCCCACCACAAAGATCAGGCCTTGCGTGTTCTGGAAGTAGCGAGACCACACAGGCCAGATCGTGTCCTGGCCGCCCACGTGCCACCTGGTGAGGCTGTCCCGCCCTCCAGTCTCCACGTTGAAGCCTGTGGTGGGGGTGGTGTCATGATCTCACCCGCTTCAGCTTGTAAGGATCGCGGGCTTCCCGTGGCATCTGGGCCCACCTTGAGGTCGTGCATTTCTTTTTTGCCAAAAAGGCCTTTGAAGCGGTTGGCGAACATGTTCCCCATGCTCGTGGCCGGACACTGGCCAGGGACACCTCGGTGGTGGCTGCACACTGGGGACCACGGGTTTTGGAGGGGACATTCAAGCCAGAGCCCCATCCTGGCCTGTGAAGTGGCCTCGCGGTGGCTTTGGTTCGCGTGGCCCTGGGGACCGATGAGGTCAAGCACTTCGGCCGCACAGCACGCTTGGGCCCCTGCGGGTGCTAGGTCTGCCCCAGCCTGAGGCCGGTGTGCAGCTCGGAAGGAGACCTAGGCCCGGGTCTCCTCTCTGATGGGACAGGACCCTTCTGCCCACCCTTCCAGCCTGGGGGGCCTTTGCCTCTGCTGCAGTCCTGGGGGACCCTCTCACGGCCAGCCCTGAGGCAGGGGAGCCAAGGTTGCCCACCTGCTCGCGGGCGGGGGGCCTGACACTGGGGCCCTGGAGACGGGGGCTGACCGGCCCCACCTGCTGGCCTGGGCCTCCCCATCTGTGGGTAACGGCACCGGCCGCATCTCCGAGGGCCTGTCTGCTCCTGCCTGGGGAGCCAGGGGACAGAGCAGATCCGGGCGTGCCTGTCACCCTGAGTGTGGTGACCCCTGCCCCGTCCCTTCCTGCCCCTGCACACGGCACCAGCCTCCACACCCACCTTCTGCCTCCAACTCGCCAGCCCCCCCTACCGCCCAGCCAGAGGTTTCTAGAAGGTCCAGCTAGCCGTCTTGCCCGACCCCAGCCCTGCATCCCCCAGCGGCGTGGGTGTCCGTCCCGCAGCTTGTCCCGCCTGTCCCTGCCGGCCCTCCTGCGGGGCCGTTTCCCACGCGTGCTGCTTTTCCCTTTTCTGCGAAACAAACCCAGAAAAGGCCCAAAGCACAGCAGCCACACCCACCGCCCTAGACCCCCCAGCCGCCTCTTGCCACGTGCCCTTCCGCTCTTGTTTAAGACCTGGGACACCTGAGCCAAAGCCCGGGACTTCCACGTCTCCTCCCTGCACCTGCCCACTCTCAGGGAACGGGGAGCCTGGGGTGTCCGGTCCGCCGTGGCCCTCTGGCTGCGCCTGAGCCTTCGGCCGTACGTGGCCTGGGCATCATGCTCTGAGGCCGGGCAGTTTGTGGCTCTGTGGCTGCTTTGGTTTCTGGCGTCACGTCATGACGTCTCTGTGACCGGTGGTGACGCCTCTCTCTATTTGGGCTGGTGGCGAGCCCCCCGTGGTGGCGGCACCCATCGGCCTCCCCTTGGGGGGATGCGGGTCTGCGTTTCCACAGGCTGGGCTATTCCCGAGTCCCAGGGCACAGGGGCAGCCCCAGGCCTCAGTGATGGCTCATTTCTCCCTCATCCTCCAGGACAGGAGAGGGGCAGAGGGTGCTGGACTGGGCTGGGTTTGTCTCCACGTCACTGCCTGGGGGCTTTTTGTTTTTGAGTTGGAGTCTCACTCCGTCGCCCAGACTGGAGTGCAGTGGCCGCTCCCGGCCACCGCAGCCTCGACCCGCTGGGCTCCGGTGATCCTTCTGCCTCAGCCTTCCGAGTAGCCGGAATTACAGGCACGCGCTACCACGCCCGGCTGATTTTTTGATTTATTCTAGAGATGAGGTCTCACTGCCCAGGCGGGTCTCGAACCCGCGGGCTCGGGCAATCCACTCACCTCAGCCTCCCAAAGGCGCGGGATTACAGGCTGAGCCACCGAGCCCGGCTTGCCTGGGGGCTTAAAGGATGGGTGGAAGGGGGGGAGGAGGGAAGGGCGGAGGCAGAACACCCCCATCCTCACCCTCACCCTGCCGTCTCCCCCGCAGCCAAGTACCCGGCCATCAAGGCCCTGATGCGGCCCGACCCGCGCCTCAAGTGGACGGTGCTGGCGCTGGTGCTGGCGCAGCTGCTGGCCTGCTGGCTGGTGCGCGGGCTGGCCTGGCGCTGGCTCATCTTCTGGGCCTACGCCTTCGGCGGCTGCGTGAACCACTCGCTGACGCTGGCCATCCACGACATCTCGCACAACGTGGCCTTCGGCACGGGCTGCGCCGCCCGCAACCGCTGGTTCGCCGTGTTCGCCAACCTGCCCATGGGCGTGCCCTACGCCGCCTCCTTCAAGAAGTACCACATCGACCACCACCGCTACCTGGGCGGCGACGGGCTGGACGTGGACGTGCCCACGCGCCTGGAGGGCCGGCTCTTCTGCACGCCGGCCCGCAAGCTGCTCTGGCTGGCGCTCCAGCCCTTCTTCTACGCGCTGCGGCCGCTCTGCGTGCACCCCAAGGCGCTGACCCGCATGGAGGTGCTCAACGCCCTGGTGCAGCTGGCGGCCGACGCCGCCGTCTTCGCCCTCTGGGGGCTCAAGCCCGTGGCCTACCTGCTGGCCAGCTCCCTCCTGGGCCTGGGCCTGCACCCCATCTCGGGCCACTTCGTGGCCGAGCACTACATGTTTCTCCAGGGCCACGAGACCTACTCCTACTACGGGCCCCTCAACTGCATCACCTTCAACGTGGGCTACCACGTGGAGCACCACGACTTCCCCAGCATCCCGGGCTGCAACCTGCCCCTGGTGCGTGGCCGGGCCGGGGTGGGCAGGGCGGCACGGCCGCAGGGGGTGGGGGCCCCAGGGAGGGCTTCGAGCCACGCTCGGCCCCTTTTCCTTTTCGCGCTGGTCGTGGGATGGCCACTCTTTTGTCCCAGGGTGGCAGGAACGGCCCCACACGAGGCGCGGGCTGGTCCCCAGCTGGAGACCGGAGCAAATCCGGGGAGGCATCTTACAGCCTGGGCCGCTTCGTTCCGTCACGACCTGCTTGACCCTCACCATGATATTCACTGGCTGGGTGTCCTCGGGCAAGCTGTGTGCCCTTTCTGTGCCTCAGTTTCCTCTTGGCAAAATGCAGGAGCATCGGGGCTGCAGCGTGGGGCGCACCCTCCTTCCCGTCTCAGGCTCCCCGGGCCTGCCGATTCCTTGTCCCCGCCCCGAGGCCCTCTGGGGTTCCCTCCTGGTTCAGGGAGGACGGGGCGGGCCTTACCCTTTGCTGCTCCGGGGGCTTGGCCAGAGCTGCCGGGAGTGGACACCTCTGCCTCGGGAGACCTGGAGTTGAATTCCGGAGTGGGGAAGGGGGAAGAGGAGGAAAAGGCGGGGTCCCAGGCACCGTCAGCTGCACCTCAGCTGCGCCCAGCAGGAGCTCACGCCTGGCCCTCCCCCAGTCCCATTCTTCCTGCTCCCCAAAGGCTGGTGCTGCCCGGAGGGGGCCTCGGCTCAGGGTACCCCGCCCCCGTGCCAGTCAGGGAGTCGAAAATGCACCCCACGGGGCATACACAGGCCGGCATCCTGGGAGGCGGTGGGGCGTGCGTGCAGGTGCCTACATAAGGACCTGTGAGCACGCATGTGCACGCCCACACGTGCCCATCTGTGTCTGCGTGTGCTCACATGTGCGTGGGCGGCCCCTGACCGGCAACTCTCCCCACAGGTGCGGAAGATCGCGCCCGAGTACTATGACCACCTGCCGCAGCACCACTCGTGGGTGAAGGTGCTTTGGGACTTTGTGTTCGACGACTCCCTGGGGCCGTTCTCCAGGGTGAAGCGTGTGTGCAAGCTGGCGGAGGACCCACTGTGAGCCCGGCCGGCCTGGCCCCAGTCTGGGGCTCCTCTCGGCTGCCACGGCCCCCCCCATCCCACCGCCCAGCGCCCCGGAGCGGATTTGGCTGCACTTGATGCCTGTGCTCTGGACTGCGGCTTCTGTCCCCTCCACGCCCTGGGAGTGGCCACTGGCAGCCGTGCCTGGTGACAGGCGCGAGCTGGGCCTGCAGGGGCTGGGTCCGCATGTGGCCCACTGTGGATGGCGGAAGGGCCTGGGCGCCCTATGCCGCGGCCCTGGAGCTGCCTCCTCTGATGTCCCTGTGCCCTGAATTAAATCCGGCGTGTTCCACCACGGATTGTGCTTCTGAGGGGCGATCTTGGCTCAAGCCTGGGCCCAGAGGATGAGGTGCCAGGCCCCGGGCCTGAGTGTTTCTTCCTCTAGGCCAGTCCCAAGCCGTCCATTCACTCTGGCTCCTTGGGAGGGTGGCGGCTACAGCTGGGGCAGTGCTCCCCGAGGGCCCGCCACTGCGGATGGCGGCCTCAGGGAGTGTGGGTGGCAGAAGGCGTGCCTGCTGTCTGTGGGGCCCGGGACCCCTGGCTCCCTGCCCCCGGCCAAGCTCCGCAGCGGCGTGCTCCCCAGGCTCTCCCCACCATCCACCTCTCCCACCCAGGCCTGCCCCCCACCTCCTCCCGACACCTGTCCCCCACGAGGGGCCTTCCCTGAGCCCAGAGAGGGTCCCGGCTCGACAGTGAGAGCTGTCTCTCCCCCTTGCTCAGAGGTGGGGGCTGGAGGAGCCCATGTGCCCCTGGTGGGACCGCCGGGCAGTCAAGCAGAGGCCTGGGGAGCCGAGGGAGGCTGCCTTCTCCTGGGGGCTGGGCTGGGTGCTGGCGTCCCAGGCTAAGCAGGCAGCAGGAGGGGTGCCCTGGCAAGGTGACCTGGCAGAGGGGAAGGGGTGGCCCAGCCCTGCGGCTCCCATCACGGCCCTGGCACGGCCGCCTCCAGGGCTGGAGGGGAGATCCGCCGGGGCTTGGCCGAGGACCGCCCCCGGACATGGGTGGCCAGGGTTGTCCTGCTGACGTGGGAGAGGGAGGGCGGGGAGGGCGAGGAGGGCACGCCCCATGCCCCACCCATGCGTGGCAGTGGCCACCCCGGTGCCAGGCACCTGTGTCCCCAACTGTCGGCGGGCAGGGAGAGGCCCGAGCCCGGGGCTGCTCTGGGGGGAAGTGCTGCTCCTCACCAGGGCTTCGAGCCGCAGGCTGCCCCTCCCTGCGCGCACAGGCCTGGCTCAGGCTGCGTGCGCGAGCCCCTCCTGCTCGGAGGCTCGGACCTGAGGGCGCTGGGAACCCTGGGCTCCTGCCCCGGGAGGCATCGGGCGGCAGGAGGGGCGGCCCTCGGAGCGGAGCCTGGGTGCCGCGCCTCTGAATGGGCAGGACAGTCCCATTCCGGGCTCAGGCCGTGGGCTTGCTCCAGCTGGTTAGGATGTCAGGCGTGCTCCCTGGCCAGCAGGCCGATGGGCCCAGCAGGCCGGCGCCTCCCCCTCCTCCTGAGGCCAGTCCACGGCTGGGCTGGCTGCTCGGTGGTGGTCGCGTGGGACCACCAGGAGGACGAAGGGCCACAGGATCTCAAGACCGCCTGTCTGCGGGGCCTCGGTCCTCCCGGCCCAGGGCCAGGCCCTCCTCCCTGGCCGTGGCGGGAATGGGTGCCGGGGCTCCGCCTTAGCAGGCCTGCGGGCCGTCTTGGCTGCCACTGGGCCGGGGCAGACAGGCTGTGGCAGACCAGCTGGTCCGTCCTCCCCCGGGGCGCCGATTTTGGGGGCGGGGTGGAGGGCAAAGCTCCTCCCACTGCCCGCACCTGCAGGTCCTGCCCGCTCCTGCCTCTGTGCTGACCCTGCCAGTCAACATGCACGTGGAGTCCTGTGGCATTCCGGGCGGGGGCTGCAGTCTGGGCCTGTCTACCTGGGGCGCGCCCCACTGGCGGGAGTCGAGGCCAGTCCTCGGACACGAGCCGGCAGGGCCTGCGCTGCCCGGCTCGCCCTCCGGCGTCTCCGGGGATGCTGCCCAAGACCGCGCCTTGCTCCGTCGCTCCTGGTCCCCATGATCCTGCGCCCTTCCCTGAAAGGGGCTCCCCAGCCAGGAGCGACCTGCAGCCGGCGTGAGAGAGTGAGAGCGGAGCCCGTGCTGTGGACAGTAAGCCGTTTATTCCCGTGTGGGCACGGACACCGCGGTGCATGACAGACAGTTTCAACACCGTGACCGCGGGGACAGAGCTGCGCAGACAGCCCTGACATGTGCGGTGACGCTGCCCCGTGCCCAGCTGCCACTGCCGGCTGAGGCCCTAACAGCGTCACTAGGGGAAAACCTGGAAACCATCTAATGAAGCGGGCGATTTGGGGGTGTTTCTCTATAAATCAAAAGAAATGTACACTTAAATAAGCAAATAAAAAATACAAAAAAAAAAAAAAGACAAGTAGACCTGGTGTTCTGTGTCAGGTAGAATCTAAAAAATCCAGGAACTGAACTTTGCTTCCTCATTCTGGTATTTCATCACAGGTCGAGACGTCCAGACGCAGCTGCGCCTCCGTGTGTGCCGAGGCCCCTGGCCATCCTCCTGTGTCGGACGACTTGACGTCTCAGTGCGTGGCCAGCCACCTACGTGGTGCTGATCCCACTCAGCTCCTGCCTGATGGCTGAGGGACAGGCGGGGGGACACTCAGGGGCTGACACGACAAGTCCGCCGGCTCCTCACCAGGGCCTGGTCCCGGGCCCCTGGTGTGGGCCACCTGCTGTCTGTGTCCCATGCCTCCCTGGTCTCCTGGGAACTCCCTATTCCCAGCGCTGCAGGGCACAGGCTAGGGGCCAGAGGGTGCAGCGGGCTTTGGCACAGACCTCTGGGTGACAGCAGAGGGGCTGGGGTTTTGTCCCGCCTCTCCTGAGCCTCCCTGATAGAGGAGGAGCCGGGGGGCACTCGAGGGGGGCTGGTGGCTGCTGGGAGTGTGGGCACGGGCTGGACACGGGGGCTCTGTGCTGAGAGCAGGGTCTGGGCAGGCCCTGGGCAGGGGGATGGCCAGGTCGGCTGGGGCCTGGGAACCCCTCCCTGCCGAGTGGAGGCCAGGCAGCAGGAAGTCTCCGGCCCTGGAGTCCGTGCCTTCCCTGGCTCTGGCGACTCCTCCCGGTGCCCACCTGCTTCCTGGGGCTGCTGAAGGAGTGATGCTCCGTCCCACCTTCCCCGTTCGGGCCTCCCCCCTCCTCCTTACTCTCGCCTCCCTCACCCAGCACTGGTGTCCCCCTCCTGCTCGCCTCATGGCAGCTCCGGCCTCTGGCCCCCAGGCCTCACGGGGCCAGGAGGGCTGAGGGCAGCGGCATGGCCGCCGTCCAGTGTGGGAGCTGTCTCTCAGATGGCTGAGCTTCCCGGGGCTCTTCCGCTGCCCCGGGCGGCTCCCCTGGGGTGCACTGAGGGCCAGCTCCCGCCTAGGGCCTGCAAAGGCACCCAGCAGTGAAGCGGAGTTGAGAGCTGGCTCTGCAGCTCCAGCTGTTCACCCCCATTCACTGACTCCTTATCTCCCCAGCCCAGCCTTCAGGGCAGCTGGACAAACAGGAACCCTGTGCTCTCTGCTCAAACAAAGGTGTGGCCATGGGGGGGTTGCGGCTCCCGGGCAGGCTTCCGCCTGGCCTCTCCTGCCTGGCCTCTCCCCTGCTGGGTTCAGGGGCCCCTCATGCCCTGCCGAAGCCCTGGCGGCCAGACCCGGCCACCGATTGTAAGACCTCACCAGTGGGTGGGAAGGCTGGTGGGGACGGCCCTGGGCTGCTCTTTGCTACTCTGCTCCTGCTGAGCCTGCCCTACCCAGACCCTCCCCTTCCTCTGGCTGCAGATCTGAGCGGCTGCCTCCAAGGCCCTGAGGGGACAGGAAGGCCGGGTGTGGTGCCTGGGCTCTGGCCCTGCTCTCTGGAGCTAAAGCTCCTTTGTGGGGAGCTCCGGGCCTGCTCCCTAACCCAGGGCCAAGAAGGCTGTGGCCCAGCTCAGGCCCAGAAGGGGGTTCTGTGGCCTTGCTCCCCAGGAGGGCCGCGGTCCCCCTGAGAACCCCAGCAGCAGGGCCCGGAGGTGGCTGCACCCAGAAGATGACAGCCGTCAGCAGATAATGAACCAACACAAAGCGCAGGCTGCTTCTAGCAGACTTGGCTTTGGGTGTGTGCTGGGACCAGGCAGAGCGTGGGAAGTGGAGCGGTCTCAGACGCAGAGAGGCTGCTGGGAGGCAGACAGGCAAGCCACGACTCCTCTGAGCCTCGGTTTCCCCAACTAGAGATCACGAGCACTGGTCCTGGCTCAAGACCCGGGCCCGCCGGCCTGGAGAACCACCACCCGGACAGCAGCTCTGCCCCCGCCCCGGGCGCCTGTGGCTGCTCACCATCGATGATCTCCTCCTTCACCTTGTGCAGCTCTCTGACCACCTCCTCCAGGATCTCCTGTTGGCGCAAGTCCCAGGTGACCACCAGGCCGCAGGGCGGGGGCTGGTCTCGGCGGGGCACATGCCGAGGGTCGGGCGCCGTCTGCCGGGCCTCTCCCCCAGCCCCTCCCCAGCTGGCAGCAGGCTGTACGGGATGCCTGGGACGTGCCGGCAAAATGGAGGCCTGACCGCCTAGAGGGAGGAGGCCCCAGAGACCGGCGCAGCGAGTGCCCAGAAAGGCGAAGGCCTTCGTGCTGGCGATGGCAGGGGTGGGGACCACGGCATGTGTGGACCCCTTTACTGGCTGGCCCTGAGTGACTTTTTGGTAGCACGTGTGGCCCATCAGGCCCACTGGGCCGTGCTGACCAGAGACGGCCCCCAGCCTGCTGGCTGATCCTGGACTCCCAGAAAGGATGGCTCACCTGTTTCATCCGGTCCAGGTCGAAGGCATCCAGGGCCACATCATTTACGCTCCCAGCAGGCTTCATCCTGGGAGAGGAAGGCAGGGACTGTCAGTGGCGGGCAGGGCCTGCCGGTGCCCCGCACCAGGGACGGGCGTTAGCAGGAAAGCTGGGTGTGTGAGGCCCGCTCGGGGCTGGGCCCTGCCTGCTGGCCCTGCCCCTCGGCCGCTTGAGCTACCTGCGAAGGGTTTAGTGCCCAGTCTCTGCTTCAGGAGGGTCTCTTGGAGACCGTGACTGCCTCTCCCAACCCAAGAGCCACGGCTCGGGGTCTAGTCAGGAAAGTTTCAGATCCGAGAGCTCTTACGCAGACACGGCAAGGAAGATGGATGGCGGTCCACGCCACCCACTGTGTGCCTGGGAGAGCAGTAGCCTCAAGAACCTACTGCTTGGATGATGGTCTCTGTTTCTGGCTAAACTGAGGCTCAGGAAACCAGCAGCACTGGCAGCAAGTACAATGTGAGGCATCTGATCCCGACACAAATCAGCAGCCCCATGCTGGGTGCAGGCCCCAGAAACACCCTTGGGCGTGGCTTCGCTCTTTCAAGGTCACTTTCAAGGACTGTACTTCTCTGAAAAGCTACTAAATTAAGGCCAACTGATTTGAACTGAACGTCTCTTGTACATGCCTCATCCCTGGAAAACTGTGGCAACATGCCTGCCTGACTGCCTGTCCTCTACAATCCAGCTGTGTACTGAAGGCCACCTGGCAGGACCCGACTCCCGTGTCGGCAGGCTGGCTGCAGGGCAGTGGATGTGGCCCGAGCCAGGCGGAGGCCCTGGGTGTGCCGGCAGTGCCCTTCCATCCACGTGGCAGACTGGCCTCGGCACAGAAGAGGACCGTCTGGTGAGGTGGTGGACGGTGTTCTCGGCTAGGGAGAGCAAGCATGCAGAGGGAGTGTTCCTGGTGAGCTCAGGAGAGGCCGCACCTGGGCAGTCTGATGGGCAAATGCCTGCAGCTGGGGGCCCTTGGGTGCTCCAGGCCTCTCCTGTGGGCTCCAGCTTCGATGCCAGCAACAACTGCCAGGGAACCTGGACTGCCCACCTCACCTGTCCATGTCTCAGCCCTCCCCATCCGCACACCTGGAATCACCAATGAAAGCACCAGTCTCAGAAGCAATGCCCCACATGAGAGGGCGTGCTAGACACGCCCCCTTTGGAGCCATCTGGAAATCAGAGAACAGGTTTGCCTTGGAACTGGAGACGGACGCACTCCAAGGGGAATGGCCTTGACAATGCTCTTGCCCGATGAGGGACACCTGGCAGCCCACCCTCAGTCCACCCCTAGGACGTGGCCAGTTCTGCTGGGAGGGCTCATTCCTGGCCGCTGTGCCTGCTCTGCCCACACAGAATACAATGTCAACTTCTTTTTTTGAATTGGAGTCTCACTCTGTCACCCAGGCTGGAGGGCAGTGGCACACTCACAGCCACCATAGCCTCGACCTGCTGGGCTCCGGTGATCCTTCCGCCTCAGCCTTCCAAGTAGCTGGAACTACAGGCACGCGCTACCACGCCCGGCTAATTTTTTTTTTTTTAATTTATCGTAGAGATGAGGTCTTGCCAAGTTGCCCAGGCGGGTCTCGAACCCATGGGCTCAGGCAATCCACTCACCTCAGCCTCCCAAAGCAAGGGATTACAGGCTGAGCCACTGAGCCCGGCTTTCTTTTTTTTCTTTTATTTTTTTGAGTTGGAGTCTCACTCTATCGCCCAGACTGGAGTGCAGTGGCTGCTCCCGGCCACTACAGCCTCGACCTGCTGGGCTCCGGCGATCCTTCCGCCTCAGCCTTCCAAGTAGCCAGAATTACAGGCATGCGCTACCACGCCCGGCTGATTTTTTGATTTTTATGGTAGAGATGAGGTCTCGCCAAGTTGCCCAGGCAGGTCACGAACCCACGGGATCAGGCAATCCACTCACCTCAGCCTACCAAGGCGCGGGATTATAGGCTGAGCCACCGAGCCTGGCTTCTTTTGTTCTTTTTGAGTTGAAGTCTCACTCTGTTGCCCAGGCTGGAGTGCAGTGGCACGCTCACAGCCATTGCAGCCTTGACCTGCTGGGCTCAGGTGGTCCTTCCACCTTAGTCTTCCAAGTAACTGGAACCACAGGTGCGTGCCACCCTGCCTGGCTGATATTTTTATTCATTGTAGAGACAAGGTCTTGCCCAGTTGCCCAGGCTGGTCTTGAACTCCTGGGCTCAGGAAATCCTCTTGCCTCTGGCTCCCAAAGTGCTGGGATTACAGGCGTGAGCCACCGCGCCTGGCTTCAATGCCAACTTCTAACCATGACCCCACCCCACCACCACCCCCTCCCTCGCCCTTCCGCTGCCCACAGCTATCCAGCCACCCTGGCCTCTGTCTGTTCTCTGGACACTCACCGTCCTCCAGCTCGAAGGCTGTCCCCCTGATCTGCGCAAAGTGGGCTCCTCCTCATCCAGGTCAACTCAGTGCCAGCTCCTGAGAAGCCGGCTCCCCTGTGCCCTAAAGCACCCTGTCCCTGTGCGCCATGTGACTCTGTGCCTTCCCCAGGGCACCCCTCAGGACCACGGCTGCCTTGTTTACACAGAGCGCCTTGTGGCAGGGAGCGTCCCCGGCTGCAGCCTGCTGGTCACAGGCCCCCGACAAGCCCTGGCTGACCACCCAGACGCCTCATCTCTGTCCGTCTGCCTCGGTCATGGCCACTCCTGCCAGTGCCAGGCCGGAGATCTGCTCATCACACCCGTCACTGTGTAAGACCATTTCCAAATGTCTCCCCTGCGACGAGAGCTGCTTCCCTCCGTCTGAGACGGGTAATGGAGACTTCTTGGTACTGGTCTGAGGTCTTCAAATTTGGACCACACTGGGACTACGGTTACTACGTGGCTGTTTGTTTCTGACTTTCTGGGCAGCCTCAGTTCTAAATATTCCAGGCAGCGGTCAGAGCAGCTTTTGGTTGGGGAAATACGGTCACATAACTATGGCAAAACTGCCGTGTGTGCTGCGGGCAGAGAAAGAGCTGGAGCAGAGGGGGCGGGGCAGGCCAGGACATTGGAGCCGTGAGCACGTCCCATGTCCAGCCAACGTCCGCAGAGCTGCGCCCCCCCAACGCGGCAGGGGTTCACAGACCTCGCTCTACAGGGGGAAACGGAGACTCAGGTCTGTCACCTAACCTGACCAATGTCACGCTTCATGAGTTCGGAGCTGGGAGTCCATCTCGTCCCCCCGCCCCGCCTCTCTGTACAGGTCTTCCCCTCTCCCCGGCAGGGAGGGGAGGAAAGCGTGGACCTGCACACCCCCACATCCCTCCAGCTCAGCCCTTTCCCGGGCTAACAGAGCAGACTGCCTTCCCAGAGCAGCTGAAATGTGGATGTGACACGGGGTCCAGGGGTGTTAGTCACGGGATGGGGACAGCGGACCCCAGAGACTGGGGATGTGTGAGCAGGAGGGTGGTTCGGTACCTAGAGTGAGGCTGCGACTGAAGGGGGCTCTTAGCTTCGGGGCTCTTTGCCACAGACGGGGTTCTACGGCATGGAATGAAACAGAACATGAACTGGTGTCAGCGCTCGCCTCTGCCCCCAGCCTTGCCTCGGGCCCTCCCGGGCGGCTCACCTGGACAGCAATGAGGACACGGGTTTCTCCACGGAGTTGCTGCGTTCCCAGGGCTTCCGGCCAGCCTCTGTCAAGTCAGTTCAGGGACGAAGAGCCTCAGAGCTGAGGGGACTCAGTGGCCACTCAAGCCCCCAGATGCCCCTAGCAGGAAGCCCCACCTATGCCAGGGCACAGAGCCCTGGCAGGAGGGTCTGCTTTGAGCAGAGCCAAAGCCTGGCTGCTCATTCTCAGTCCCCATTGCCCAGTGGATGGCACATGGTCACCTAGGGTGTCCCCCACTCCAGGACCTGGTTGACCTTGACTTATGACCTGGTTTCAGGTCCTTTCACCACGGTTGCGTGTCTCCATGGCACAGGAACCAGTTGGTAGGGGAACAATCGATGCCAGCAGTGGGTGAGCGGCCAGGGAGCCCCTCCCCGCTGACATGCCCAGAGCAGCCCTGGCTCCCATGTGCCGTGTAGTGGCCAGGCCCTGGATGGAGGGGGCAGTGTGCCAACACGTGTGGTTGGTGTTGGCATAAAGTGTGTCCCAGTGAGACCAGACACGCTGGGACACGCTTCCTATGGGTGGCCCCACCTCTCCTTACATGCTCACAAACATAGGCCTGGCAAGCAGCAGGCACTGCACAGATATTTGTTGAATGACTGAACAACTGACCCTGGTTCTTCCCACTGCTGAACCTCATCGGCCTCACTGCAGCTCAGATGGGAGGAACTGAGCAGGGAAGCACCGCGCTTCCAGTGGAGAAAGGCCAGCAGCCTCCTTAGAATGCCAGCCATTGGCTGGCAAGTTGCTGAGAGCCATGAGCTCTGACACGGAAGCCTCCCTCTAAGAGCGCCGGCCCCAGCCTGCAGTCTCCCACCACTGCACATGTGCCCTCCTGCGTGTGGGACTCAGGGTCCTGGTGGGAAATGCGGTGACATGGCAGGTCCCCCGGTGGCCATCGTGGTCAGCCTGCTCTAGCACTTCCCGGGCTCCTGCTTGGGCCCCTTGGGGGGCGATCCAGGGACTCCCAGGAACTTGGCCTCCACGTGGCCTGGCCCTCAGCTCATGGGTGCAGCGAAGAGGCTGGGTCAGATGATCCGCATCCATCCCTCCCACTCCGAGACCTCGGGCTCCTGGAGTTAGGATGGTGCCCCTTACCTGAGGAGTTTGGTGGTTGGCTGGCTGCTCGGCTCCCTGGAGACGGGGAGGTGCTAGGCTCTTCCTAAAATGGACGAGAAGGGCGTCTGCTCAGGAAGGCTGCATGGGGCCGGGTCAGGATGCCTCTGGACCAGGGCCCCTTGCCAAATCTCAGTTTTCCAAGGGTTCGCAATGAACATAGAGTGCTTTCGTAACTAGCACAACAATAAACATTTTAAAATGAAAGCCCCGAATCTTAGTGGGGAGTCCACCGAGCCCATGGACAAAGTCAGGGAAGGGGAGGGCTACAAGTACAGGCTCTATCTGGCCCGGACACCCCACCCACTCCTGCGCCCACTGTGGGCTAGATGCCTCCCACGCATCTCCCAACCCGCGTGAGCACCGTGGGGTGATCAGAACAACACGCACTGCCATTCATGAGGTGCTTCTGCCCCGTCTACTCCATCCATGGCCGTGAAGCACCCACCTAAGGGACCAGGCCCTGGTTCACTCTTCCGGGGAGGGGCAGACCCTCTGGGGACAGTGAGAGGACTGGCTGGCTCTAGAGGCTGTGGTGCAGGTGCCTGGCTGTGCCAAGGGCTTCAGGCCTGTGGTCAGAGTGAGTGCTCAGCCCTGGCCCTGGCACAGCGATGTCTCGGGAACCTGCTTGTGAAAGACCCCAGAGGTACCTTGTTTCTCCCTCACAAAGGGAGCAGGAGTAGGGAGCACACTCTACCTGCCCACCCCAGCCGGCCCATGGGTCGTCAGTGCCGCTGCCCAAATGACAGTTGCAAACCTAGTGACATCATGATCCCACTGCCAGGAGTCCCTGAGGCCCGGTTGCTTGTGGAGAGAGGCCCGAAGACAGGCACAGCCCTGCAAGCTGGCCTGGCCCTCCACCGTCCTTCCCAGGCCGCCTGCCCTGCCTCCTCCTCCTTTCCGTGTCTTTCCTGAGGTGCCCTCCCTGCCACGAACACTATGCTCTCCCCGTCACGGCTCCACGGAGCCTCCAGGCTGGGTTTGGGGGCTTCTCCCTGGAGACCCCCTGATGCTCCTCTCTCTGCCCTTGTTATATTCTCTCTCAGTTGTCCACTCCTTGTGTGCTTCTCCCAGCACTGTGCGTGCTCACGGGCAGAGTCCGTGTCTTCCTGTCCCTGGGGTCCCTAAAGCCCGGGCTTGCATGTCTGCTCTGCCCACGCAACAGGCCTGTGACAATGCTCAGTGGATGTGAAGACTCTAACAGCGGTAAGAGCAAATGTTCCCTTGCATGACATGTAACTTAGAAGGATTTTACTATGAAGCACACGGTACTAAAAAGTGAAATAACAATTCTTCCACGTTATGAAGCAAAACACACATTTTATGGCTGTTGACCAGAGTGAGCCATCAGCCTGCTCTCATCACTTTCCCTGTCTTCTCTATGCTCGCCACCTGTCCGTCCCTACGTTGAGATCAGGCCTGGCACCTCTCAGGAACTCCCTAAATACCTGTGGGTGGGGTGAATGAATGAATTCTGGGCATCTCTAGTCAAGAGGAAAAGAATGTTCTAGGCCTTGGGATGAGCTTCTGCAGACCTCATTTTAGAGACAGAGCTGAGTAACAGATTAGATAATTAATCAACACACGTGCATGAGGACCAGGGCCCAAGGACATAGCAAGAATGAAAGCTATTATGGGTGAAATTAGAGCCACTAACAAATTAGAATTTTCCTTTTCAATGCCATTATATGACTATTTCCGAAGACTCCACTCCTGCATAAAAGGAAGTCATGCCTCAATTCCAAGCTGAAAAAGAGAGGTAGACACAGCACTTCCCGGCATCCGGGCACAGGGGGCTGAGCCCTCCTTGGTCACTCGTGCAGCCTTGGGTGGCTGTACCCAGAGTGCTGTGCATACAGCGTTCTCAGGTGGTGGAACTGGTCCTCAGAGTGATAACGCCATCGCCCATGGCCAACCCTGCCCATGGCAGGTGCTCACCCAAGCCACCTGACTCCACGTTCAGAGCTCTTTTCTTCTAAATAAGACTTCTTTACTCTCAGCTGGGTGCAGTGGCTCACACCTGTAATTCCTTTGAGATTGTTAAGCAATTTGGAAGGCCGAGGTGAGAGGACTATTGAGCCCAGGAGTTCAGGACCAGCCTCGACAACGTAATGAGACCTCGTCTCTACAAAAAAATTTAAAAAATTAGCTGGGCATGGTGGCATGTGCTTGTAGTCCCAGGTACTCGGGAGGCTGAGGTGGAAGGATTCTCTGAGCCCAGGAGGTCGAGACTGTGGTGAGCTGTGATCACGCCACTGCACTCCATCCTGGGCGACAGAGTGAGACTCTGACTCAGAAATCAATCAATCGATCAATCTTTCTTTCCATTAATTATAAACACAGTACATACTCATAGAAGATAATCTGAAGACACTCAGAAGAATAAAAGGTAAAAGCAAAGCCAGTCAGGGTGTTTCTCCCTTGTGCTGCACTCACTCTGAGGGGTCTTCTGCAGGCCCCTCGCCCTAGCGGCCAGTCCTGGGCGTCGGAAGGGACCATGGCAAGCCAGGACCAGCAGTGGCCAGGGGCCTATTGTAAGAAGAAAAGACAGGGCCCGAGGAAGAGTGCTGTGCTTGGGGCTGGATGCTTCTTTCCCACAAGTCCCTGGGATTTGAGATCATTCTCTTGGATTTTGAGAAGTGGGGCTGTAGGTTTTCAGGAGCCGGGGCTGTGACACACCAGCAGCTGCCTAAAAAGAGCCAGCGCTGACTTAAGGCCCTCATGTTGCTGGCTGGAAGGAGGCCACGGCGTACTGACACCTGTGATGAGCCTGCGGCTCCCGGCCCCACAGGCCTCTGCGAGTTCAGAAATTTGGCGAGTTCGTCGGCCAAACTCCATCGTGTGTGCAAGACATAGAGACAGGGGATGTGTGAGAGCCCAGGACCGGCTGCTCCCAGCACCTGTGATCTGGCAGGAGATGCACATGTACAAGCAATCACACGTGTGCTCAGGGCCTGAGGGAAGCAAGCTGAGGATCCTGCTGGGGGTCTACCCTTGCCCAGGGGTTGGGAGGCTGCTGTTTAGGGAGTAGGGTTACGCAGAGAAGTGCAGGCCCAGGGGCAGCTAGCTGGCAGGACAGCTGGACCTGAGGCCTCGAGGGGAGCGACATGGGGTAGGGATGAGAGGGTGGCTCTGCCGGGAGGGTGCGGCCCAGGAGCAACACCAGGATGGCACTGGCTGATGGCGAGGATAAGGCCCAGAGTCACTGGTCCCTGGTGGCTGTATTTCCCTCTCACTCTGCACTGAGGCAGAACCTTATGCCGTTTGTAGCTAAGGTCTAAACTTAGCAGTGTCCGGAGCAGTCTATTTTTATGGGAAAAGCTTAACATAGAGGAAAAGAGAATGAGCCACCCTAAGTAGAAGCAGATGCTGGGAGCTCTGCGCAGCCAACGGGGCTCTGGGAGGCGGCTAAGGACAGTACCCGCCTCCAGGGCTCTGGGCCACGGTCAACGTCACCTGCAGCTTCCGCTGGACAGACGGACTCCGGGGGAGTCTTTAGAAAGAGAAATCACGTGGCAATAAAAACTTGGGTTTCTTGCAGACTTCCTACTGCAGTGCCCTCTGACCCCCCGAGTCCCTCGATGAGGCCTGATCTGTCTGGGCTCCCTGGGCTCCTGGGCAGGGCGGGTGGCCCTGCTGTGTGTTGCCAGGGCTCCAGGCTTCTCCTTCACAGCAAGCCTGGGTGAAGCCTGCCTTTCTGTCTTGTCAGGCTGCAGTCTTGAGGGCGGGGCTGGGGCTGGCGGAGGGGTGCTCAGTGAGCAGGGGCCTGCGGGGCGGGTCACACACTTGGAGGCCCTCCTGCAAGTCACCGGGTGGACACACGCAGGTCTTGGCCAGGTCCACCTGTGCCCCAGAGGCCTGGCTGGGACCGGAGAGCCTTCCTGGGAGGGCTCTTTCCATCTGGGGCAAGCTGCGGGTGTGGGCGGGCTTACCGTTTGGCTTTCATCTTCCTTTTTATCAGCTGGTTTGTCTGTCTGGGAGGCTGCTTTTCTCCTAGACACAGGCAAGGAAGAAGATACCAATCAGTTCCCTGGGTTCTCACTGACCAGACTCCTCTGCCTCCTCCGTGCCGGATCTACCCGGTCCTCAGATCAACCTGTGATGACAACGTCTGTTTTACATGGAAGAGGAGACTTGTCCAGCACCCGTCTGGTTGGGAGCCAAGCCCAAGTGAGTGTCTGGGCCAGAGAGGATGGGGCTAGGAATGTTCCTATCTATTCAGCCCTACCTGAGGGGTAGAAGAAGCGGATTTGCATCCTGTCCAGGCTTCCAGGGCCTGGGCTTGATTGAGTAACAGTTATGCTCCCAGAATACTCTGCCTTGGGAGCAGAGGGCAGAGGCACCCCTCTGGGCTGCAGTCTGTCCCACAGAGCAGGGCTGTGGGAGCCTCCATCTACAAGCCCAGGGCAAGTCGACCCACCACCTGTGAGGGGAGGGGAAGGCCTGCCACTGGGGCTGTGACCGCTTCACACTTTTAAAAATAAAATTAGTATTTTTGGAGTAGGGGTCTTGCTCTGTCACCTAGGCTGGAGTGCAGTGGCATGATTCTGATTCACCACAGCCCTGGCCTCCTCACTCAGGCAATCCTCCTGCCTCAGTTTCTCTAGTAGCTGAGACTACAGGCACACAACACCATGCCCCACTGATTTTTTTTTCCAGCAATGAGGTCTTGCTATGTTGCCCAGGCTGGTCTCTAACTCCTGGGCTCAAGTGATTCGCCTGCCCCGGCTTCCCAAAGTGCTGGGATTACAACACCGGACACTTTCTTCTGTCATCCTAAAGCCCTCCAATCTTGGAACTCGGCTAGCCCAGCCATGCCCTCCCCAGCATGGAATGCCACTAAGAACCTGGAGGTGCTCAGAGGAGAGAAACTGAACGCTGACTAACTCCGGCCGATGTCCTACAGTCAGTTCACACAGTACCTCACAGGTGCCAGCGCCCTTTTCACATACTCTGAAACCCCACTTGCATTTTTTGGCCTCAATGGTCACCTGCATCTGGCTAGCTCCCAAGTCTACACACGCAGACCCCCCTTCACACTCCTCAAAGATCTGCTTCTGTGGCTCTCAACTCTGTGAAGCCGCCAGAGCATTCACCTCACAGCTTTTGAGGGGGCTGAAGCTGGCCTCCCCAGAGCAGGGCCCTCGTTCAGTGTCTCATCTCGGAAGGACAGTTCTGCCATCCCTCAGCCCGGAAGCTGGGCATCATCCCCGACACCAGCTTCAGGAGGCCTGGGCGCCCACCTGAACTGAGCTTCCGCCTGTCGTTTTCCTGTCATCACTTCCAGCATGTTCCAGTGTGCGCCCATCTCTCCCTCTGGTCTACCCACCATCATGCCCCTCCCCTGCCCAGCAGCTGCCCACCCTGTGGAGACAGAGAACAGTGCTCCGAAGAGTAGCCCTCCTTGCACGTCCACCTTCCTTCCTGCCCTCACTGCTGGGCGAGGGACGCCCCAGCGGCAGGAGAGCCCACAGGAAAGGCAGCTGAGTGCAAGGGTGTCTTGCCGTCAGGGCCACGACCCCCGGCCCTGGTGGGCTTCACAGAGCAGCCTGACTGATCCCTGCAGAGCCACGCAAAGTGCGCTTGTTTTTGGGTTTTTGGTAAGGCCTTGACTCTCCCACCAGCATCTGGTGGCTTGCTGGCTCATGGCAACACTGGCCTTTTCCTGTTCTCGGAGAGAAGGCGCTTCCTCTCAGTCTGGTCTACACCGCCTGGGCCACGCTGTGGTTGTTAACTCACTGGTGTTGGACTTGGGGGAAGTGTCAAAAACGTTTTGTTTTTCAGAGGCCCCTCCTCATCTCTCTGAATGCTCTGAGGCAGAAGCCTGCTCCCTGCACACACGGCTTCCTCTTCTAAACCCACTCTGGGTCCATTCCGTCCGTGTGCAGCCCCTCACTCCTCCCAGGTAGGTGACCACCATCCTCTGCACCCTGCTGCTCGCCCTGCATGGGGCCCTCCCGGTCCTCCCCCAAGGAGCTATCCCACCTTTGTGCAACCACAGCCAACCCTGCAGGCCTGCAGTTACTGACACACGACAACTGCTCAGGAGTCTGTCTCCTGTCCTGGTGAGCTACCTATGTCCAGGCCCAGTGGGAGGCTCAGGAGAGGCCTGTGACGAGCATCCACCCCCCCTCAGATGCTTGCGGCCGGCTCCCCTCCCTGTGGCCCCTGGTGTGTGCACCGAAGCCCTCAGCAGGAAATCCAGGCCATGAAGGCTACGCCGGTGGCCTGCACCCTGCGGGTGGTCTCCTCACTTATCTTCACAGAGCAGTGCAGACGTAAGATGGTTTAGGACCACAGTGTGAAGAGTCCGGGCACACAGAGTTCTCACTCGGGTTAGCCAACTGGAAGGCAAGACAGGGCCAGGAGGCACCCAGCAGTGCAGGTGGCAGACACTTCCTCCTATGCCCTCTGGTGCCCAGGTGAACCATGGCATTCATTGGTAGCCCTAGGTCAGCATTCCAAGCCACGTTTGAAAGTAATACCCAAGCTTTGCATCCTTCTGAGAGAGAGCCAGATGATCTCCTCACCGGCAGAGGTTTCAGCTGGGGACAACAAAGAGCCCCAGTGACAGGCCGATGGCCTTGGGTGGGCTGGAACCACAACTACTGGCATGAAGAGAGACACAGGCCTCAGCCAGCCAAACCCGGGATGGAACTGTTCTCTTTCCACCTCTCAGGGGCAATGCCCCCTGGGTTCCTGCAGATCCTAAGTCCCTCTCCTAGACCTCCATGATGGCCCGAGGGCGGCAGCTTCACCATCCATGTCCTCCGTAAGCTCTGGCACTGAGACCACATCTTGCTTCTGCTGGGATCCTCAGTGCAGGCACCATTCCTTTATTTCCCTCTAAGTTTGTCTCTGAAATTACCTCCCGATTGGTCTCTGCTCAGGACAGGGCTGGTCCACGGCAGATGCTTCAAGAAACACTCGCTAAACCGAAAAGAAGGCTACAGAGTTTAGAGGGCTCCGTTTGGCTTGCTGCCTCAGACTAGCCCCTAGAGAAGGGACACCATGAGTCACAGTTTCCCTGCAGGCTGAACGCAGGTGACAAGGTGCTGGGGCAAGCGAGGCCGAGGTGCTTCCCGACAGGCCTGCTGGGCCGGGAGGCCTGAAGACCCACCTCTTGGCCAGCAGCTTGTTCATCTCCTCCATGAGGCCTCCGCCGCCGCCCCCACTGCTTGCCCGGTTGGCATCGGACTTCGAGGTCCCGCTGGGACTGGAGCCTCCAGACGCATCTTCTGGCTGAGGGCAAAAGATGCCATGTTGAGATGCTGGTGCCGAAGGCAGACGGGCAGCAGCCGTTGTCTGGGGGCGTGCAGGGCCCGTGTGTGTGCCTGTGGCTCCCACAGAGGCAGCACCACGGGCGGCCTGAGGGGGCATCTCGTCCACTCCTTCCCAGTCCACAGGGGAGAAAACTAGAATCGAGAGGGGCACGAGGACCAGCCAGGCCACTCAGGCGGCAGATACTCCCGGGCCCACTCGCTCGTGGTCAGTGCCCTCACCGAGGGCAGCCATGGCTCAAGGGGGCTGGGGGAGGGGGGCCGAAAGAGAACTCTGTGGGAAGGAAAGAGCATCTAAGCAAAAGCGCTGCATCAGAGGCACCCGTCTTGCACCCGCAGCCATACCCAGCCTCACTCCAGAACACACGAAGGAGGCTGGGGACGAAGCATGGAGCTGAGTGGCCCTGACTTCCCTGATACGACCCGGCTCGGTGGAAGGTGCAGTGGGCGGAGACTCAGGAGACCCTGGGCTTGAGCCCAGACTCTGCAGTTTGTAAACCTGAGTGAATCATCTAAATGCTCTGTGCCGCCTTCTCATCCACAAGGGGGAAGCATTCCTTGCCCCACTCACCAGAGCCGGTGGCAACTGACTCAACAAGGGTGCCTCACACTCCATGAAGTGCGGGCTCACCTTCCTCACTCAGTGCGACCAGCAGAGGGCTCGCTCAGCCCTGTGGATGTTGGAAGGGTCTGGCCCCGGCCCCGCCCATGCCCAGGAACTCTCACCCGCTGGACTCTTCTCAGCTTGGCTCCAGCGAGGGCGGCGGCCAGTCCTGACACGGAGCTCTCGTCATGGCTGGTGCCCTGGGCTCCTCCAGCTGGCAGTGGGGGTGGGGGAGG
>NW_007081609.1:25020-43372 GCF_000164805.1 Carlito syrichta
CGGAGGCCCACTGCACGAGAGGGGGCCACTGGCTGCAGAGGAGGGATGCCCCGGCGGGAGGATGGGCCCTGCAAGGCAACAGCGGGGCTCAGCCAACCTCCAGGGCCCGCCGGCGCCTATGCCACCGCTCTCGTCCGGGTCCCCGGAAGGACGGAGGGCGGCCTGCTTCTTTGGGAAGCCCCCCTGGGATAAGCCTGTCCCAGGCACATCACTCCCTGTTCTGGCCTCCTCGCCACTTGGGCCTGGCTGGACCCACAGTGTCACTGACTTGATCAACCCTCCTTGGGCTCAGCCCAGTCCTCCAGCTCCAAGCACGGTTTTCCGTGCGAGATGAAGCTCCTGGCCGCGTGGACTGTGCCCTTTCTCTCCTCACAGCACCCTCGAGGCAGAAGTCGGCGTGCCAGGTAACTGTGGGTCCCAGAGCTGACAGGGAGCAGGGGTCAGGGCGCAGGGCCGAGAGCCGGGCTCCACCACCCAGCTCGCCAGCCCCCGCCCCTGGTGTCGCCTGAGCCTGCTTCGTGTCAGGCACTGTGCTTGGCACTGGGGTCGGGCGCTGAGGAAAACCAGCCACAGCCTCTTTGCTCGCGGTGCTCATGGCCTGGGGAGACAGCCAACTAATCACACAGGCGGATGAAGGCTCAGGACGGTGGCGCGTGGACAAGAGCTACCAAGGGCACAAGAGGGGCTCCAGCCTGGCCGGAGGTCACAAGCACAGGGTTCCGCTGGAGAGGAGGAGTGCTGTAGGAGCAGGAAGGCGGGAAGTGCCTGAGAGGCGCCTGGGGGAGGGCAGCCCTGGCTGTTCCAGGGATGGCGGGAAGGGTGACATGACAGTGTCCACCCGCAGCAGGAATGCAGAGTGGCCAGAGGGGAGCAGGCGGCCTGTGGAGAGGGGCCTGCGGCATCGGGGTGAGAGGGGATGGCCTCAGATGGCAGCTCGCAAGCAGGACACTCCTGCAACTGGTGGGGCTCAGTTATCTCATCAGCAAAATCGGATAATAGCCACATGCTTACTTCATAGGGTGTTTGAGGAAATTAAGCAAGACAAAGGATATGAAAGCACTGTAAATTATAAAGTACGGCACCAGTCAGTGAGTACTGTGATTTCTAGAAAACCCTTCTCCTTCTCCCTGAACGTGTGAAGTTCCCTCCGCTGTCCAAGATGGAAGCTTAGCCGTCCCTCCTCTGGGAAGTCTCCCTTGACCCCGGTTGCCTGGGGCCCTCCCATGTGCCTGTGCCACCCTGCGCTGAACTTAGTCTCAGTGTGCGCTATGCACCACTGGGAGTGTTGACTCCTTTGTCTCCTTGACTAGACAGTGGGCTCCCTGGGGGCAGGGCCTGTGTCGTCTGCCCTGTCCATGGCTGTGTCCCCAGCACGGTGCCAGAGACACAGGAGATGCTCCCTGCATGTCCGCTCCCGGCGAGTGGTGGGGGCACTGAAAGTTGGTGGGCAGGGACTGGGCCACGCTGAGCTTGTCCCCGTCCTCCACTCTGTTTTCTTGCTCCCCGGCCATCTGAGGTGACCATCACCCTTTGAGAGCCAGGGGATGCACAGCCCCTCACCGGCAGCCCGATGCAGCCCTGGGCCTCATCTCAGTGGAGAGGCAGCCTGGTAGCAGCGTGTGAGGCAGGCCCCGGAAGCGGCGGGCTCACCTGCGGCGGAGCTTCTTCTCTCGAGCGACTCCTGGCGCTGCTGCTGCTCCATCACTTGCCTGAAAAGCAACCACACGGGGCCCAATAACTCTCGCCGCCGGGCAGCCACGCTCCATGCTGGGAGCCCAGGCTGCCAGTCGGCTTTCCAGGCGCTCTCCCCAAGAGCCACTGTGCCCGGGACTGCTCCACTTCGCAGATGGAGGGCAGCAGCTGGCTTGAGTTACCGAAAGCCAGAGCGGTGTCTCCTGCAGCACAGGCACACCGAGCAGGGAACCCCTCCTGAGAGGCTGGCTTGATTTCACTCACGAGAGCGGCCAAGCTCTTCCCCAGGCTGGGTGGGTTCACCTGGCTTCTGGGGGCCCGTGGCCTCAACAGACCCGGCCTCGGGAGTACGTGTTCCTGGTACTCCTAGCCACGCTCTCTGGGATGATTCTCATGGATGTGTTGGTGGCCAGGAGAAACGGACACAAAGGCCACATGCCTTATTCTCTGGACCACTGACCAGCCGTAGCCCAGCCCCCACTTTGAGGGTCATTTGGTATGCCACGGGGCAGTGGTCTTAAAGGCTGGCTGAATGAAGACATTGACCCACAAATACACCCACAGACTCCAGGGGCTGAGATGCTGGGGTGGGAGGGGTGCTCGGGGAGCAACTAGACCAGAGACAGCAGCAAACTCTCCACACCTGCTATGGAAGCACAGGGTCAGAAGTGTCCCGAGGCCACCTCTGGGCTCGGTGGGCGAGAGTGCCAGGAACACTATTTTGCAGGGTTCTTGGAGGGGTGTTGACACCCACAGGATCATGGCAGAGCCCCTTTTGACATTAAAGGTGTTGGGAAGCAAGTTGGTGAGTCTCAAGCACGCCGACATCCATGCTCCCTGGCAGGATCCATATACTTAGGGAGCCATGGTAAAATGAGGATGTTTGAAAAACATATAAAAATCAGGTCTGAACTTATGATACCGTTGCTCCAAAAACTGAAGGGTTCCTGTGCTTGGGTCACTGCCTCATGGTGTGGCCCCGAGGACGTCGTCTCTCCCTGCTCCATCCCTCCTCCAGTAAATGGAATAGGACAGCTGAATGAGGACTCAGCGAGGGTCCTGGCCCCGAGGCTGGACTCCCGTAGCCCACATCCTGACCACCAGGGGGCGCTCCAGTCCTGGACGCGCCCTCCACAGCCTGTGTCTTGGGCCACGGGCAAAGACAAGGCAGCAGTGTGGGGGCCGAACCAGCTCTGAGGGAACACTGAACGATCTACTCAGCAGCCACTCGCCTCTGCGTGCACACGTCACGTCGGGCGGGGGCTCGCTCCTCTACTAGAACAGGTAAGTCTTGGGAGAAGTCTCACGGTGAGTGGGAGGTGGGGCAGAAGCTGGCTTTCCCGGCTCCTAGGCCAGGCCTTGAGCCCAGTCACAGAGAGCTGGGGCTTTCTCCGTCTGAAGAAGCTGGCGAGGGTGACCAGGCCAGGCCTAACCTCCCCGGACGCAGAAGAGGCGAAGCACCCAGCACGGCACACCTGGCACACCTGGGTTCAAGTCCTGGCCCTGCCGTCTCCTGGCAATGTGGTCTTGGGGAGGCTGTCCATGGGGAGCCACCACGACCCCTTTGTAATTTGAGGACAGCAGCACCAGCCCTTCCTGCCAGGCTGACTCTTTAAAGCTCCGCTGGCGGGGTGCTGATCATTCCTATGACCCCTGAACCACATCCTTCGGGTGCTGCCTCCTCCTCCTCAGGCATACTCCCTCCATGTTAGGACTACCTGCTACCACACCTGGGAAGGTGAAATGAAACAACAGGTGAACAGCACTCAGGATGCTGCCGGGTTCATCCCAAGAGCTGTGCGAGCGGAGGCTGGCAGCGCTTTCTGCAGGACTCCAGGGGCTCTCCAGGGCTGACGTCTGGGACAAGTCGCCGCACACTAGTTCTCTCGCTCTTTCTGATCTGGCCTGTCCCCCTGCCCCCAGTGGATGCCTCTGGGAGTCCTGGCCCTGGTGGCAGGTGTGTCCTCACTCACGGAGGGACCCCTGGCTACCCTACCCCTGGCTACACTCCTGGAGGCAGCCAGGCTGGCCCCTGTGAGGTGCGGGTTACCTTCTCTGGATGTCCATCTCATCAGGAGAGGGGCCATTCTGCACCTGACGCTGGCTGGAGGGGCCTGTGGGGCAGAGAAACACAAAGGCAGAGTGGTTAGCAGAGGGAAGAAAGGTCCTGACAAGCCAGCGCGGAACTGCACCCACCTCTGCCCCTCCAGGTGCAGAGAAGACACCCCCGAGTTGGCCTGACAGCCGTGCAGCCCCACACACAGCTCGGGTTTTTTGCGCCCCTTCTCGCCGCTCTTCCCTGTGAGCCAGTACACGAGTCCAAACAGTCACATGGGCGATCGTCCCTTTCAGCTACTGAGCCCTCTCCCCTTCCCTGTCAAGTGACACTTGCTGCTTCCGCCCGCTCACCGGCCACCGGCCCTTCAGTCCCTCAACGCCGACCCTGGCCTCGCCTGTCCCACCAAGTGATCCTAATTAAAGCCACCAGGGGCCTTAGAAGTGCCAAACCCAGCCGGCCATCTTATTCCACCTTCTGAGCAAAGGTCTGACACAGCTGCTGAGTGTCCCAGTCAGTCTAAAACCTGGGTCTGAGTGACGCCTGCTGTCGGGGGCTGTGGGGTGGGAAGGAGCCAGGCCTGCCATTGCCCCCTTTACTCTGGACTGACGGGGAGCTTTCCGGGCCATATTCTGCCCCGGACCCCAGAGGCAGGACCCCAGTGCCCACGTGGTCTGCTGTGTCGGCCTTGTGTTCGGAGGGGGCTGGGGCCAGAGCCTGCGCCAGGGTTCCCAGTGCTGTGCCGGAGTTAAGTCAAACCCAGGCGCCTGCCCAGCCTGAGAAAGAGCTGATTGTCCCTGCTGTTTGCCAGCTCAGATGTCACTTGGAAAGCATAGAGAGTCACAGTGACTGGGGGAGGGGCTCTGGGCAAGCCGGTCTCACATCTCCGACCAGACGGGGAGTGGCTGTGTTTCTTCTGTCCCAGGTAGAGGTGATGGCAACACTCAAGCTACAACCAAGTTAATGTCGTGGGGGATCCCTTTTCTCTCCTGCTTCCCAGAGACCCCAAGGTCTTAGTGGTTCTTCTCTCTTTTGTTCTCAGGGAGCAAAAACAATTACCATGCGAACACTACTTGAGCAATGTCCAGACACTCTTCTTAGTTTACATCTAATTCTGATTCTCACAGACCTGTAAGAAGGCTTCCATGAGGCCTTGTAACAGCTGCGGAAACCAGGTCCAGAAAGCTGAAGTGACTTGCCCAAGGTCTTGTGTGTTACAGGTGCAGAACCAGAAACAAACTACCTGCAAAGTGCGACTTTCTTTCTTAAACTCAATCACACTGTGGTGTCAGATGGAGACCAGTATGAAGACCAAAGGATGAAGATGGCAGATCACATGCCACAGCAATCCCATGCCTGCAGGTGCTGGAGTAGGTGTCCCCGCCTCCCAACCCACTCATCTTGGCAGAGACAGGAGAGAACTACATTATCTCAGCTCTGCATCCTGGGACTCACGCCTGAGCTGCTCTGTGCAGCTTGAACCAGACCTTGGAGCCCTATTTGGACAACTGGATTTCTGCTTTACTCTAAAACCTGGTCTCAGCTGCTGAGGCCACACCCAGATTTGGATTCTGTCCTGCTGGGGGCTGAGTCCCCGGTTCTGGCCTTTCTGAGGACTGGTTCCTGTCCTAGGACCAAGGCCTTACAACGCGTGAGCTCCACTAGCTGCCTCAAGACTCTCCCGTGTCTGCCAGCCTGGCCTTGTCCAGGTCACTGTAGCTGATCCCACCCTTGTCAGGAACCCTAATGGCAGCCAGTTGCCCACAGTGGTCTGCTGTGGTCATGTGCTTTGGATTCCTCATTCTGCCTGCTGGGCTGGACTTTCTCCTGACATCCTCAGCTGACCTGCTTCTCCAGAGATGGGGAGTCAGACAGGAGTCCTGACCCCTTCCAGGGGTTCTGGCCCCTGACCGTAAGATGTAAGTCAAGGCCGGGCTCGGTGGCTCAGCCTGTATTCCCAGCACTTTGGGAGGCCGAGGTGAGTGGATTGCCTGAGCCTAAGGGTTCGAGGCCCGCCTGGGCAACTTGACAAGACCTCATCTCTACAATAAATAAAAAAATCACCCGGAGCCCAGCAGGTTGAGGTTGCGGTGGCTGGGAGCAGCCACTGCACTCCGGTCTGGGTGACAGAGTGAGACT
Organism: Carlito syrichta; assembly: GCF_000164805.1. Classification (NCBI taxonomy): domain Eukaryota; kingdom Metazoa; phylum Chordata; class Mammalia; order Primates; family Tarsiidae; genus Carlito; species Carlito syrichta. The sequence continues at coordinate 30,908 of NW_007081609.1, forward strand.
CCAACTCAAAAAAAAAAAAGACATAAGTCAAAATGGGCTGGAGTCTCAGACACTGTAGAGCAGGAAAAGAACATCTGACTGCATAAGGGCTTCCATTCTTTTTAAACGAAGAAACTATTAGATTGCTTTGAACCACGAGGGTCCTTAACATCATCAAGTACAGTCCGTTTGTGTTAGGGGTGAGGGGCATTGTCCAGTGTAACCCAGGGAACCTGTGACGGATGTGAGATTCTCACTGCCTTCTTACTCCTGGCCTGTTCCTCCCACAGTTGCCCCCATGGCAGAGGCAGGGAGAGGAACAGGGAGGAAGAACACTCCTGCAGCCTGCCGGGCAGCCCTGGAAAGCCCCCAGCCACAGCCCACTTGCAGCTTCTTCGGAGGCTCTGCAAGTAGAAAGCTCTCCGGTGGCTGGTGGTCAGACCATCTGTCCCAGCGCTGGTCATTGTAGTCGATGTCCCTGAGTGGTGTAGTCGAACCGAGGTGGAGGAGTGCCCACAGGGCACTTCTGGGTCACCTCTCGCCTCCTGAGCTGAGCCTGGCCTCTGCAGCCGTGGGTCCTCCGACGACCCCTGGTTGCCGAGTGTCACTGGTGCTGTGTCTGATGCCCCACAGAAACCTGCTGCCTCTCTGCCCCCCTGGCTGCCTCGGCAGTCTCTCCTGTTCCCGTGCCTCAGTCTACAGAGGGGACCTGGCCTCCACATCCTTACTGTCTTCTGCTTGATCACTGCAGTCTAGAGTGTGAGCTCTGGAAAACGTAGGCAGAAGCCAGATAGGGTTAGGTCCAAGCTCAACTGAGAAAGAGTCAAAGCTCTTCACGCTAGGGCCCAGCACCCCTGTGGCTGCTTCTGGAAAAATCTCCACAGCAGATCCCCTGCATCTGCCCAGGGACCCCCCCACCATGTTGCAGAAGACTTCCCGCATCTGCCCACTGATTCTGACCCCTGGCAGGGCTTCTCACCTCTACGGGCTTCCCGCCTTTTGTGGGCTACTCAGTCCAGCTGGGACACCTTCTTCTCCTGTCATCTTCACCTGCCAAGGCTTCCAGGCCACTCCATAGTCACCTCTTCCGTGAAGTCCTTCCCAAGTCCTCAAACTTCACTCGACACCCATGTGCCTCTCTTCTAAAAGCCCCAACCTTCTCACCAGCAGGACAGTGAGCTGGGAGCTGTCTTCTCTTCCATGCCAGGCCCTGAGTGTCTTGAAAGCAAGGGGTTCCTCTCACTCAGCACTCCATGCTCACACCTGGCTTCCACTAGGCCCTCGAGTACTTCACTGAGCTGGATGGGGATGGTCCCAGGGAGGTGAAGCTCACCCACCCCAGGGACAAGCACAGGTGATGAGCCAGGCAGAGCAGGCCCGGGTGACAATACAAACAACTTAGGGGACAAGTCACGGTGCTCCCTGTGCCAGGAGCTGACTGCCTGCATCTTGGGGGTCCATTTCCAGCTTCAGGTCTAAGTTCCATCAGACCCTGCTCCTCCCAGACATGATGGTGACTCTGAGGAGGCCCTTTTCCTCTTGGGAGCCGTGAGATGAGTGGGGGACACAGGAGAAAACAACCGAGCAAGAGCAGAGGATGAGGCTGGGTCAGACAGCCAGGAGTCCACCTGAAGGGGGCGTGGCAAGGAGGGAGGAGGCCGGCCAGAGGGGACAGGAGCTGGAGGACTTGGCAGAGTCTGCATGACCAGAGGAGGTTGTGGACTCAGAAGTCCCCTCTAAGTGGAGGAGTGAGCCCCGGGGAAGGTGGGCGCCTCCCTGGCAGTATCTCTACCTGGGATGCCCTGAGGCAGCAGGCAGGTCACTCGCCTCTGTTGCTCTTCTGCAGGCTGGAACATCACTGACAGCCATGTGCCCTTTGCAGGCTGCTGTGAGCTGGGGATGACCGTATACTTTGCCCTTACATTGTGGCTTTTCAAAAGGCTTTGATAGCTTCTATCTCTGACATAAGGACTTGATAAAGCAGCTGGGCGCGGTGACTCAAGCCTATAATCCCAGTAATCCCAGCACTTTGGGAGGCCGAGGCAAGAGGACTGCGTGAGCCCGTGGGTTCAAGACCTGCCTGGGCAATGAGATGAGACCTTGTCTCTACAATAAAACAAAAAATTAGCTGGGCATGGTAGTGCGCATCTGTAGTTCCAGCTACCTGGAAGGCTGAGGTGGAAGGATTGCCTGAGCCCAGCAGGTCAAGACTACGGTGGCCAGGAGCGTGCCACTACACTCCAGTCTGGGCAACACAGTGAGACTCCAACTCAAAAAAAAAAATTAAAAGGATTTGACAAAGGATTCCAATGCAAGGTACTGTCATCTCCAAGAAGGCTGTCCTTGTGGACTGGAAAGGGGCAAGGAGAGCAGAGAGAGGAAAAGCCTGCATGCACGTTATTTGGCCTCAATGAACCAGATGCAGAAGACACCCCCCCCACTCTCTGGCTGGGGCGCTGAGACTCGGGTCACAGGACAGACCGGGTCACCAGTGGCTGAGTGTACAGAGAATATCTCCTTGCAAGACTCTGAATGTGGAGCTTCTGTCTCCCCAGGACCCATCACACAAGCCTGCACAACCCAAAAGGACAGGAGGACGAGCCTGGGTACACAGGGCTGCTCTAATCCCAGGGACATCACTGCTCTGTTCATCTCCATATTCCCAGCACTTCACCTACTTCTTGACCTGCAATCAACATGCAATAAATATGTGTTGGATTCATGAATGACTGGCCCCGGGCAAACTGTCTAGAGAGCAACAACCAATGCTTGAGGCTAGAGTAGGTGACAGTGTTAGAGAAAATAACTGAAGTCTAATGGCTCAAAAGCTCTCAGAGCCGGAAACAGTGGCTGAGCTGAGGACTATGCTCCCAAGTCTCGAGCTCTTAGAGTGACTGAGATACTGTAGCTCACCAACAGTGGTGACACTTAGAAAATGCAGTGGGCTGGGATAAGGAAAGAGAAAACTTACCTTTATTGAGTGTCTACTATACTCAGTACTAGACCCCGTGCCAGAGACGTACAGTGCCATCACGTGTAACCCTCACCCTCATCCTCATCCTAGGAGTCCTGCTGTGACCTTTACGGAGAGTCGGAGAACGCCCGAGCAGGTCAACAGTGACACCAGGTTTAAGTTCAAAAATAGAGGACTCTAGAGCTAACGAATATCCACCAGGACCGCAGGGGGCAGTACAAACAGAAGAGGCTGAAGGGGCAGAAAGACAGGGCGAGCAGGTCCACCTTAAGAAAGGGGAGCCAGGCCTTGGCATGAGAACGAGGAGTCCATTCTGCGCGGGAGCCTGGAACACACGGCACCCTCTCGGCACCCACGGCCTTGCTGCCTCAATGACTTGTCCATGTGGCACCAGGAGACGTGTCTCAGGAGACTGATCTGGCTTACAGAACCTAAGGACCACGGGGTCTGACCTCCTGGGTGCGGCAGGCAGTTCTCACTGGCAGAAAGCCTTCCCCCAGATGGGCTGAAACTATTCTTGCCAGGACAGCCCCCAGGGGTCTGCCAGGACCAGAAGGGCGGTCTCTCAGTGCTGGCCTGGGGCCTTGGCCTCCCGTGTCCCCCATCCTGTCTTCCAGTCCCTTCCCATCCACGACTGAACATCCCAGAATGTTCCAGTTTGTACCAATCCCCTTCAGAGTGAACTTGGTTGGGGTTAAGCTATTAAGTAGTCAAGTGCATGGGGAGTCTCTCATGTCCGGGCTTTAATTTCCTGCACAGCGAGAAGGGTGGAGTGAGCCCCTGGCTCCAAATCTCTATAATTAAAAAGGACAAAGAAGGAACTTTGCCAGAATGTTGACAGTGGCTCTCTGGGGACTGCTGGGTTATTTTCTTCCTTTGGAATTTCAAACTAGGTGCTGCTTCAGAATAAACAAACACATGTCTAGAGACTCTTCGGGGGACACTTCCCCCTCTGTGACTCCAACCCTCCCCGAAGTCTGGTGGGCAGGGCAGGCAAGGCACAGTGTGGCTCCCGTCCCAGGCGTTGCGCTTCCACGTACATAGCCAAAGGCGTGCAGACAAGGCAAGGCACGGCTGATGCGTCCTGAGAGAGGCCTCCCTCCTGCCCGCCTACGAACGTCTATGAGGCTCTGGGATACCAGCTCCCAGCTCCTTTGGGACAGAAGGGGGGAGCTCAGTTTCCAGCTCATCTCTACAGGAAAGGCATCCCCTGGGCCTCCTGAAAAGACAGAACCTGAGATCCCAGGAGGGTCAGAGACAAAGGATCCAGCACCTGCTCAGTGAAGCTTGATGGAATTTCTGGCCAGCAAACAACAGCCACCTGGTCTGAGCTGGGCAGAGTCCCAAGCCCTTCTGAGTTCCCTCCCGCTCTGCCATCTCTCTAGCTGGCTCCTCTTCCTCTTTCTGGAGGGTGCCTCCCCTGTACACCGAGATGGGGTCACCCCTGGCATGTCCTTCCCTCTTGCTCCATGGCCCTACCTTCCTCCGGGGTGCCATTCCTACTGCGGGCAAGCAAGCGTCCATGTGGGAGTGGAGTGGCTGACCTGGGCCTAAGGCCTTGTCGGGCCACTATCTTTGCAGTCACCCGGCCAAGGCCACACGGGAACTGGTGGCAGAGCTGGGACCAGTGCCCGGGACAAAGGTCTCCCAGCCCAGGGCTTCATCCACCACAGCACATGGATGCTCAGCCCTGGTTAAGCACACAGCGGCCTCCGTGTTTGGAATGCAAAGGCAGCCATTCAGCAGTAGACAAACACCTGGCTGCTGCTTTCCCGATTTTAAAGCCTGATTAGACAGCTGAGTTGCTTGCTTAAAGGTTGCCTGCATTAAATTTCCGGTGTCTTTTCTGCCCAGTCCTTATGACATGGGTTTAGGCTCACATCAGGCTGACAGCTCACTCAGATAACCAGAGCCAGCTGACTTGTCACCCACTGAAGTGCAAGAGACCCTTCCACCTGAGCCCTGGTCCTGGGCTTGGCAGCAGTGATAGCTGGGCTCCACGTAACCAACGGGTAAAGCTGTGTCTAAGACCTCAGGGACTGAAAGACCTGTCAAGGTGAGAGGTCATCATTATAGCTGTAGGGATGGCACTTCAGAGAGCAGGGGACTGCTCAGGGCCACACGGTGAGAAGCACCTGCCACCCCTTGCAATTATGCACCAGAAATGAGACATCAGACATCAGACAGACAAGGCCTTCTGATTCTGGCAAGTGATAGCAGGAGGCCCGGTGCCACCCTGGGTGCTAGTGAGCACCCCCTTCCCGTCCTCCTGTCCCCTACCAATGCACAGACGGGCCCTGAGGCCCAGAGAAAGGGCAGGAGCTGCCCAAGGTCCAGACCAGACATCCGACCCGCCTGCCTGGGCCCACTCAGGCTGTGCTCTTCAGGCGAGTTGTTTTCTCGTGTTTTTCTCCCTTTCCTAATAAGCTTATTTCAGGGCACACAACTAACCTTAAAAGGAACCTCCAACAGAATAAGCGGCAATACAGATCTGTCACAGCTTAATGGTTTACAAAGCATCTTCGCATCGCTTTCTGTGATTAATCTGTCAATCATCCAGGGCTGGGCCTATCAGCCCCATTTTACCAGTGGAGAAACTGAGGCTCAGAAAGGCTGAGCAACATGCCCACGGTCACCCGTGCCTCCAGTCAATGCCCTGGGGGGCACAGGCGCCCCAGCCTCCCACTGCCTGGTGGCTGCTGTGTCCACCCTACAGCGTCCGCAAGGATGTCCTTGCAAACCCTCTGGTCAGTGACAGAAACTCACCGCAAGACCAGCACCCGCGCCCCCGCCCCCGCAGCAGGTGGGAGTGAAAGGAGAGGCCCGTGTGGAGCAGGAAGGGGGGGCTCCCGTCACCTACAGTTCACTCTGCAAAGCACGGTGCAGTCCCAGTGGCAGAGGCAGAAGCAGTGGAAGGCCCACTCCCTGCTGACCATTACGGGCAGGGCTCCTCGGCACAGGCGGAGGCCCGCTCGCCCTGGCCACTTACCTCTTCTCCAGTCGCCTGGCTGCTGCAGTGGGTAACTGATACGCCGCCCAGCTGACTAGTGGGCTTCCCCACCTCAATCTTTAATGAGGCTGCCCAGTGAACCTATCAGAACTTCCCATCTACCTGACTCCAGCAAGCTCTGGGGCCCCGACAACTGCCCAGGCCCCTTGTGGGGCTCGGCCACAGGCACTGGTGACACTGGGGGTCTGCTAGAAGAGACCTCCCCCTTGCTCTTCTTACCTTTGTGGGTGAGGGACGGGGCAGGGTGGGGTGGAGTCAGAAGGGAACAGGACCAGGCACACACAGAACCTCCGGGCACTGTTCAGCTTTGCACCTGCTCTTCCCAGACCTCCCCACGCCTTCCTGAACACTGTCCCTTGGGCCCCCTTCCCGGCCGCCACATTTCCCCCATCTCTTCACCTGGACCTGCCTTTGTGAGGTGGTTATTGCACCTGTCTCCTTTCCCAGCCCAGCTGGCTTCAAGGCTGCCGATCAGCCTGACAACCGGCCTGCAAGCATCCCTCCCTCCCTCCGCCCACAGCCTGGGCAGCACCACTCTGCACTTGGCTACGCCACGGACCTCGGCGCTGGCACACCTGTGGGCACAGCGACTGTGCCTTCTGCCTGGAAGGCTCATCGACGTGCCCTGACTGGCCCTGGTGAGGAGGTTTCTGCCCTATGCTCTCTTCTCTCCCTCCTCGGGAGCAGTCACTTCCTCTTCTCTCCTAGGAATCCGCACATGGCCTGAGTGCAGCACTCAGGGCCGACACTGTGAGCTTCTGATGACTCTCTGACCTGCGAGCTCTCCACCGTCGGGCACCATGTCCCATCCTCCTCTGTACCCTAGCCCTTCGCGCAGGGCCTAGCACAAAAAAAGTGTTCAGAGAAGGTCTGTGGGACGTGCCCGGCTTTGGCATCACCCCAGACTTTGGTATGGGAAACCCAGGTGAGCACCCTCTCACAAAAGCAATGCCTCCCCACCCTCCACCTCTTATTTCTCCCACCCTCATCCCCCTGCTGGTCTCTGTGGACCGCTGTCTTTCTTGCAAACTGTCTCAGGTGCCTCTTCTTCGGCCCGTCTAGATCCAAGCCTCATGCTCTCACTGGTGGGCCTTTTATTTTTTAGATTAGAAAATATATTTTATTTAAAAGTAAATTAGAGAGAGAGAGAGAGAGAGAGAGAGAGAGAGAGAGAGAAAGATTCACCCCCTCAGGGTAGGGAAGGGGTGAGGGCTTTTAAAGAGTCCCCAACAGGTCTCTCTGCCTCAGGTTTGTCCCCTCGAGCCTGTGCTTACAGATTAAATGTCAGAAAGCACACTCTCTCATGCTGCTCCTCGGCTGGGAAACTCCTGTGCTTCCCCACTGGTCCAACGGGACATCCTCACTTGGGGTCCAAGGTCTCTTGAACTCCACCTCGCCTGGCCTAGTCCTCTGCCTGCCAGCCCCCCTTTCCCTGGGAGTGACTCTGCGTGGGTCAGGTGGCTGACCCACAGGCAGACTCCTCCTTCCCTGGTGAACACGCACTGCTCCCTCCTTGGCTCCCTGGAGTAGACTGCAACCATGCAAAGCATGCATGGATTTTCTAAGTACCACGATTTCTTCCTGTCCATCCAAAGCCTTCCCCATGCAACAAACAGATCAGTTCTACTGAGCCTTGTGACCCTGGCTAAGCCACTCGCTGTTCTTGGCGACTTAGTTTTCCCACCACAGGGGCTAAAAGGAAGCATGACGATGAAACAACGATGACGACAGCAGCATCCAGCATTCACTCACTGCCTGCCAGGCCCTGTTCTAATAAGCACACAGACTTGAAGTCACGTAGAGCAAACTGAGTCCTGGCGCTGTCACCTACACTGTGTCCTTCCTGGCAGCTCGAGGTGCAAGCCTAAGCCCTGGACATCAGACTCACCTTCCAGACCTGGGCTGGCCTACTCCCCAAGCCTCGCCTTCTCTTCCCCCACGTGCCCAGGATCACAGTGCTTCTGGGGACGGCCCCAGGCTCACGCGTGACACTGTGCCTTGCTTCCTCGCGTGGGACTACACTTCTCCCCACTCTAACTGGCAAACTTCTCTCCACCTTCAAGACCCAGACCAGGCATACCCACCCCAGGACTCTCGTCGTCACCCCTCCCTCACCTCGCCTGTGTGCCAGGCCTCCTATCCAGGTCCCCCGAGGCCCTGTGCTTCCTTCCTCACAGCATGGGACACACTGCATCGACAGACTCTCTACCTAGCTGTGAACTTCACAACCCTGGGACCAGTCTTAGTCATCTTTATGTGGAGGTGCACGGCCCAGAGTAGATGTTCAGTAATACACATATAGGCATATAGCTGTGAATGCAAACTGCTCCCTGGTTCCGATAATCTAGAGAGGAGAGCCAGACAACAAATAAAGCTGTAACATGCAGAAAGAAAAACAGCAGAGTAGGGCTGGGCATGGTGGGTCATGCCTGTAATCCCAGCAATTTGGGAGGGTTGCTTGAGGCCAGGAGGTCAAGACCAGCCTGGGCAACACAGTGAGACCTCAGCTCTACAAAAAAATAAAAAATCAGCCGAGTGTTGTGGTGTGTGCCTGTAGTTCCACCTACTCGGGAGGCCGAGGCAGAAGGACCACCTGAGCCCAGGAAGTCGAGGCTGCAGTGAGCTGTGATCATGCCACTGCATCCTAGCCTGGGCAACACAGTGTGAGACCCAGACGCAAAAGCAAAACAAAACAGAAAAGCAGAGTCAGAAAAGTAACGTGACACGTGTGGAGGTTCCAGTTAAGACAGGGCAACTCTCTGATGAGGTGGCATTCGAGCAGAGTGAGGAGTGAAGGAAGAACACGCTGGGCGGAAGCAGCACTGAGTGTAAAGAGCCAGGAGCACTCTTGGCAGACCTGGGCATGCGAGGAGGCCGGTGTGACTGGAATGAAGCGGGTGAGGGAGAGGAGAATGGGGAGGGAGCGGCTCAGGCTGCCCGGGCCAGTCCCACGGCTGGGACTTCATTCTGAGCAGAACTGGAAGTCCTGGGGAGTTCGGAGTAAGGCCTGCACTTGGAGCTGCCAAGTCAATCTGCTTGCGGTGTGGAGAATGGACGACGGCAGCAGAGCACGGGGTGGGCGAATCGGGCGCGGCTACCACAAAGCTCACAACTTGCCGAGTGGCGAGATGGAGAAATGCAGGCAGGCAGCAGACAGGCAGGCGAGCGAGGCCTCCTGTGCTTGCGCCCTGTCCACTCCCAAGTGGAAAGCTGTAGCCTGAGGGCAGCACTTGGCTTTCTGAGTCCCTGGGGATAGTCAGCTACTCAAAGTGTGAGCTGGCTCTCACCCCACCCACATGGGCTGAAGTCAGCAGAAGGTTGCTATCATTCATGGGTTGAAACGATCATTTCTTGGAAAAAGATGGGATGTGCTATGTGGGGAAAATAAAACAGATGTTAATGAATTCTTCCCTTCGGAAGCTCTGAAGACGGGCCAGGTTCAATGTCTGAAACAACTGACCCCAACATAACCCAGCTGGGCTAGATTTAGAAAGCTGGCAGGCTACGAGCTCTGAGCAGGCTCTCTTCTGAGAGGCAGCCTGGTCCAACGGGCAGAGGCCTACGCTGGGGATCAGGAGATCTGCGTTCTGGGCTGGGCTCTGCATTCACTAGGGAGGCCTTGGGCAAGTGTCTTAACTGCCACAGACTTTTGTTTTTCTGTCCCTAAAGTGGAGATCATTTCTAATGTGGCCATCTCAGGCAGATGTCGTGAAGACCCATAAGCCGAGGTCCAGGCACAACAGCGCGTGGGAAGGGGGACTTTCTATAAGGAGTGTGCAACTCAGCTCTGGGAGGGGGCACAGCAGCAATGGAGCGACCCTGACCACGACTGAGGGTAAGATCCAAGGACAGTGTCGAGGGACTGGGGGCTCCTGTATGTATCTGACGGTTCTTCACAGAGGACAAATCACACTCCCATCTATTTCATCATTTGCCTCAAGACAACTCTGTGAGGTGGCTATCACATCCATTTAAAGATGAGGAAACGAAGGTTCAGAATGGCGCGATGACTCCCTCAGGGTTTGCCCCTGTGACAGGGTGGAGAGGGCGCCTGGAGCCAGGGAGTGGCACTCTGCCTCCTGTCTCCAGAGGGGCGCCACTGCTGCCAATCCCTGTGTGGACCACAGGAGGAGCACCTCAGCCAGCGGCTCCACGGCCCCCTGGGAGGCCCGTCAGGCAGGCACGAGAGCACGAGTGGGGCAGGGCTCGGAACCCACCGCTAAACATCTCAGGCCGGCGGGCATGGCGGGCCCAGGCTGCATCTTCTGAAGATGAGGAGCCTTGCTGTGAGATAATCCTGGGGGGGGGTCTTTCTTCCCTGGAATGTAAACTGCAGCGAGCCAGCAGCTCTTTCAAGGTAGACAACGGCAGCAGCAGGACGCTGGTGGGATGTTCAGAGATTAGGGGCCCCAGGAAGGATGCAAAGTACCACCAAGGTGCGGAGGCTATCCAGATCGGGTAGAGCCTCTCCTCAGACTTTGACTTGAACCCCAAACCACCAAGATCTGCTTGTCCACCAGCCTCTTTACTGGCAGACCCTCCCCACCTACCCGAATCCTGCAGGCCCCACTTGAGCCTTGCTTCCCTCAGAAAGTGTTCCCTGCCCATCCTGGTCCAAGCAGCCTGGCCTCCCTTTGTCTCTTACAGCAAGAGCTGCTGGCACAACCACAGGAGTTGATATTGTCAGTTCCTCTGCAAATAACTTTTATCAAAGAGTAACTACAAATTGTTAGAGTAGAACAGACTGTTACAGCAGGCTGGGTACAATGGCACATGCATGTAATCTCAGCACTTTGGGAGACCAAGGCAGGAGGATTGCTCGAGGCTAGGAGTCTGAGACCAGCCAGGGCAACACAGTGAGACTTTGTCTCTAAACAAACAAAAAAGCAGCAGCAGAAGAAAAAAACTGTTATGGTGATATACAGGTGACAAAAAACTTTTACAAACATCATCTCAGGTTATCCTCACAACAACCCTGTGAGGTAGGTTTTATTCACACATTTTACAGATGGAGAAACTGAGTCGAGAAAGGGCACACGCCTGGCACAACTGGTGCCTGAACCCAGACCTGTCTGAGCCTGTGCCTTCCCGGAGCCCATCTGGCCAACACTCCTCAAGGCCACAGCAGCTGAAGGTCCTTCCCTGAGGCGTGTTCTTCCGGCTGGGGCGGTGCTAAGCGGGCCAAGGTGACGGGTGCGATTTCTGTGTGAGACAATTGCTATGAACATGTCCCTCAGTCACAGATAGCACCCCTCACCTTGAGCCCAGGTCTCAGGCTTGCTGGCGAGCGGCACTGCTCAGGAACGTCGTTGTGGCGTGCAGAGGAAGCGCAACGGCAGGAGGCGGTGGGCTGCGAGAGGACAGCGAACGACGCGGCACGAGCTGTGAGCTCGTCCAGTCCAGACGCCTGATGGGCTGGTCTCTCTTCAGGGTGCCAGGGTCCAGGCGTGAAAAGTGAGGCACCTGCCCTCAAGGGGCTCCCAGTCTAGACAAGCAAACCCAGGTCCAAGCAAGTGGGAAGGCAGCAGTGGGCTATCGGCAGGGAAGGAGGTCCAGGCCTCCTGGGGTACCCAGAAGGTTTCCCCAACACAGCAAGGCAAAGGGTGAGCAGAAGGTGACAAGGGATGGACAGGACGATGGGGAGGCGCGGCTCCCCGTGTGGGAGGACTTGAGCAAGGACAGGAGGCCCTACAGACAAACCCCAGGGAGGGCTGACTGAAAAGGGAGGAGAGGGTTGCGAGGTACACCCTCTCATGACACTTCAGGGGCAGCTAGCGAGGGTGTGTAGTGGAGGGGTGACAGCTGCAGCCAGCGAGCCAGAGGCGTCTTGGACTCAGGCCACTGTACACCCTTTGGCCGACACAGTCCAACACGACCTCGATGCTGGGCCAGGGCCTGGGTCGAGTCAGGAGACGGCACTGCAGACACAGCAAGCCCTGGCCTTGGCTGGCAACTGTAGCCTGGTGTGGATGCAGCAAGAGCTCCCAGCCTGACGATGTGCGGGCTTTTGAGGGTCCAGAGGTAAAGAGGACACCTGCAGAGTTTCCAGTCTGACTGGAGTCACCCACTGGGAACAATATGACATGCCAAGTGGTGTGAACTGCTGTGGCAGAGGCAAAAATACAAGCGCGTGGGGGTGCAGGGAGTGGATAATCCTGTCCAGCTGGTAGGAGACGTCCTCATCCCACGAGGATGAAGGAAAGGACAGGAAGACTTTGGACGTAAGGGGAAAGTGGGAGGGCAAGGGCGTTCCGGGCACGGAGCAGCCCGAGTAAACTGTGGTGGTGTGGCTGTGTAGCTGCTGGCATGGAGAGTGCAAGGGCCCTGGCTGGCTGGATCCAACAGCCCAGACTCTGCGCATCAATCACATTCCTGTGAGAACAGAGGTGGGCCAGGAAACAGACACGGCTAGCTTTCAGAAAGTGGCCTCCAGGGGGCAGTCTGGAGCACACAGGAGGCCTAGGGAGAGGAAGGCCTGGTGGATGGAGGTGGGGGGGGGGGG
>NW_007081609.1:43392-49105 GCF_000164805.1 Carlito syrichta
AGACCTGGGCGGGGCAGGCCTGGGGCCCTGCTTTTCTGTTTCCTTCCGGCAGGGCCATGCTGGGCCTGCTTTTTGGTGGTGGAAATTGCTAATGGCTCAGCTACCAGGAAAGTGAAGGCAGTCCAGTGTTTCTCTCTCTTTAGGGGAAAAAGGTAATTTGCAAAGCAAAAAGGTTTAAGTAAAGCAGAACCCAGGCCCAGCTCCAAGAAGCTAAGTCTTAACAATGTTCTACTCCTCCCCTGAGGAAAGGGAATGGGCCTAATTCTTCACAAGAAGCTCTGTCTAGAGGCCCCTTTCCTGCCTCTTTCCCTTGACTGCTGCTGCTGCCACTGGGCACCGATGAAAGCCACGGGAGGATGGAAAGATTGGGAAAACATTTATTATCCAGCACCAGGAGTGCCATATCTTGAAATAAACCAACGACGTTAGCCCAAGCAAGCCAGGAAAGGGAAATACATTATATTCCAAGAGAACAAAGCAAACAAGCACTTTATCCTGCATCTCATTTCACCCAGCGTGGGGTTCCAATAAGCTGCTGGGTTTTTCTTTGTCTTGGGTTCACTATATGAAATCGTTAAGTAGAACTTTCCTGGTTGCATCAGGGGAGTGCACCCTGGTGTCCCTTGGCAGACCTTGGCTCTCCTCAAGATAACTGGTTTGAAATCCACGGCATTCAACCTCAAAACTGCAAACCAACTTGCCTTTCACTATGCCCCACCCAACCCAGGAGAGGGGCAGGCTGAAGGAGATTTCATTCGTGAGGACCCAACGGGCAGAAACAGTCACGATCCCATGATCTCATGCCCTCCTGAGCACTGTCTTCCACGCACCTCAGCCCTCTTCCTAAAGCCCACCCTGGTCCTAGGCCCCTGGGAAAGCAATCTTTCAGGAAGGAATGCCTGTTTCAAGCCCAGGCCACCTGGGTTCGTGGCGGAAACCTCTGTCCCTGGCTTGTTCAGTGCCCCTGCACAAATCGCTCCCCTTGTCTGTTCTTAGCTGTATGTCTGTAAAACACAGCTCAGTTTCCTGACACCCAAGCCTCCTTCCCCAGTTTCCACTCACTGGGCCCCACCTGAGCCTAGACTATCTGCCTTCCACACCAGCTGAGTCCTGTTGGCCTGCACCTTGCTCCAAGTGCCACAGGGCTCTGCTCTCCTGGAAAAGTGGGAGACGATTATAACATGACTGTGGCTAAGTTCTGAGTACCCCAAAGTCAGTTTGACAGAGGACTGCTGGATCAAAAAGTAGAACAGAGTTGGGGCAGCCCTGAAGGACACCTGCTGGGCACCAGGTGTCTTATGCAGGATTTGTGTCATAAAACCTGCCAAAGGTCCCTGATGGTGACACCCACTTACAGGTGAGGTGGCTTGCTCAGTGTCACACCGCTTATCAGTAGTAGGGTAGAAACTCAGCCCCAAGGCCACCAGGCTCCACAACATGTGTTCTTCCCATCACACCATGCTTCCACACCTTACTGACTCAACGAGAAGACAGTGTTCTCATCTCAGCTTCTTTTCTTGACTGGGGCATGCCATGGTTTGTGACTAGTATTCAGTTCCTCCCTCTGGGGCACAGTTTGCCCAGCTGTAAAATGGCACAAACATGATGCTATCTACACGGCACTGTGAAGTGACCCCACCGAGGGAGACACCACAGAGACACAAGAAGGAAGAGTCTGATTTGCACAGAACGTCCAGTCCAAGTGTTCTTGGTCCTCTCAGACCCAGAAGCACCCTGTGTATAACACACATCTGTAATGCTCCCTCATTATCCTGAAATGAACTCACGGATCATATAATCCACGAACCTCCTGACATAAATCAGGAAAAATTCCATATGATGCCTTAAGTGTCCTATGAAGGAGAGATAAAGAGAGAAGTGGTTGCACAACAAGCACTACTCGATGTAAACGGTCAGACATGACCACATGAGAAGATGGAAACAGTTCGAGGCATCACCTACTCACAGGCCTGTTGGGAATGCTGCTGCCACAAAGAGATTTGTAAAAGGGCAGTCCAAGAACAACTAAAGCATCACAAGTGACAACACTGGAGATAGGATTTTCCAAAACAGAAAACAATTCTTGGTGAAGTCAGAAACACAATCAAGTATAATTTTCTTTTGATGTGATTGGCAGTTGCATTCCTGGAAAATGCAGGCACACATTAAAACTGGTAAAGAAAAAATCAGAGCTTTTTCTCAAAACAGAGGAAGTTCTGGCTCAGATAAATTAAAAATGAGTTTTCACCTACAAGTATCTGGTGGGACATGTGAAGCAACACTCCCCTGTGCAGGACTGGTCTGCACACTGCAGCGCAGCTAGCATGCCTGGCCCCTCCATCCCCGAGATCATCAAACACCTCTGTTTTCACTTTGTCCCTGTTGAGAGCTCCTTGTCTAGTCCAACCCTGCCATGCCAGAGTCTAAAACACCAACACCCAGAGAGAAGGCAGAACATGCCTGGAGCCACATGCGAGGCAGGGGCTGAGGTGGGGCAGGAGCCCGGACTCCTGACTTCCCGCCTGGCTGCCCCCTGACTTAAGCGACTCCACGGAGGTCCCCTGGCCATAGAATTTCAGACACTGTGGCAGAAAGGCATTTTTGCTTCTGCAAAAGGGTTGTGGCCAAGCTGCTGCTGCTGCTACCACTACTAGTTACCAGTACAGCCCTTCATGCCTGTGCTCTGCTGTCTCCCTCAGAAAACTTCTACTCTCATCGTCTCGTCTCCTTGGACGCTTGTGCTGTGACACAGGCATGCCGTGGATGACCATCCCATGTCACAGAGGAGAAACCGAGGCCCAGGAAAGGGAAGTGATCTGCCCAAGTCACATGCAAATAGGCGGCACAGCCAGTCTAGCACCTGGGTCTCTTGGCTTCCCTCACACCATGACCTCCTAACCACTGAGCAGATGGCAGCTCACCTGGCACCCCGAGAAAGGCCTCCATCCTGGAAAAAGACCGAGGAGGACAACTGATACTCCATATTCCAGATGAGGACATGGAAGACCTGCTGAGGTCACACTCCGTGAATGGTGGTGGGGCCAGGACTGGAGCCAGGCCTCCTGAGCCTCAGTCCAAAAGGCTAGACCTGGGGTCCCTGTTCCTTGGAGGGCTGCTGAGATCCAGAAGGTGGAAAGGCTGGCACACTCTGTCATGCATTTCCTAAGCGCCCACTGTGTGTCCCCCTGGTCTGGTTCTAGAGAGGCAGGGGTGACTGAGACAAGATGAGTCCTGCTACAACTAGACTGGA
This sequence comes from Carlito syrichta, assembly GCF_000164805.1. Lineage (NCBI taxonomy): Eukaryota > Metazoa > Chordata > Mammalia > Primates > Tarsiidae > Carlito > Carlito syrichta. The sequence goes on from NW_007081609.1 coordinate 46,643, forward strand.
TTAGCAGGCTAGCCGGGATGCTGACACCAAGGCGGTATCCCAAGGAAACGATGCTAAGGACCATGTTGGAGCACATGCACAGGGCCAAGAAGCCAGCTACACTGCCCAATCGGAGGCCATGGGCGTAGCAACAGGGGTGTAGGCCTGAGTGCTGGCACGACTGGCACAAAGTCTGAGCTCTGGGGCCCAGTAGCTCTACAGAGCTTTCTGTGAGGCCAACTCCCCTACAGCTTCCCCTTCAACTAGACCTGCAGCTTCATAGGTTAAAAAAAAAAATCAGAGGAGGAGGAACTAGATTCGATGTCTCCAAGAGCCTACCTGTCTTTACATTTACTTGTGACTGCAGCTCAGTGAGGGATTTATCTACACATTTGATTTCACTATGGAGCTGCCATATTTCTTTTTCATGTTCCTGCAGTGACTCATTCAGGGATCCCTTCTCTACCTTTTTTGAGTGAGAGTCTTACTCTGTTGCTCAGGCTCATGGCTACTGCAGTCTTGACCTGTTGGGCTCAGGCGATCCTCCTGCCTCAACCTTCCAAGTAGCTGGAACTACAGGCGTGCACCACCACACCTGGCTAAATTTTTAATTTATCGTAGAGATGAAGTCTCGCCAAATTGCCCAGGCTGGTCTCAAACCCCTGGGCTCAGGCAATCCTCTCCCCTCCACTTCCAAAAGTGCTGGGATTATAGCTGTGAGCCACCATGCCCGGTGGAAACCTTTTCTTGAACAGGCACTCAGATTTCTATCAGCTCCCAATAAGGATTATTATTTACTGTTACTGTTATTTTTTAATGCTAACTTCCTCATCCCCATCATAATAGCAGCTTTGCAGATTTATAAAAAGATATCTATAGCTGGGTTCGGTGGCTCAGCCTGTAATCCTGTGCCTTTGGGAGGCTGAGGTGAATGGATTGCCTGAGCCCCTGGGTTCGAGACCCACCCGGGCAGCGAGACCTCATCTCTACAATAAATCAAAAAATCAGCCGGGCATGGTAGTGCGTGCCTGTAATTCTGGCTACTCGGAAGGCTGAGGCGGAAGGATCGCTGGAGCCCAGCAGGTCGAGGCTGCGGTGGCCGGGACCGGTCACTGCATCCAGTCTAGGCGACAAAGTGAGACTCCAATTAAAAAAAAAAAAAAAGATATCCATGAAAATTTTTTTTTAAAAAGGGTAAGAATGAAAGGGGCAGGGGATCCTATCCAGGCTTTGAGAACTTTCTCGGAGAAGGCAGTGTCTCTGCCCTGAGGCCCTTACATAGTGCACTAGGTATAGAGAGCATCTTATTCCTATTATTGTTCACAGATAAACCAACTGGCTAATTAAGAGGCATGGCCCAGGAGACAATCATGCTTGGAAACAGTATTATCCATAGTAATAACCAACTAATCAAATATGAGGAAGGAGCAGCCAAAGCCAGCGATCTGACTGACAATGAGAAGCAGCAGCTGACAGTCTGACAGCGAGGAAGGAAGTTTAAACATCCACCCTCACAGAGCAGAACTCAAAGAAAAGGCCTTGGAATGCCGAAGGCAGAGGCAGACAACTCTGCGCTTGTCCCCAGCCTAGCATACCTGCAAAGGTCACGGTAGGTTTTTAAAAACAGGATACACTTATCAAATATCTACTGTGTGTCAGGAACTGTCCCGAGCACTTTTAAGGGATGATCACAGTTCGTCCTCAGAACAACCATGAAGTGTGGCACAGGTCAGGAGACTACAGCACAGGGAAATCAAGTAACTTGCTCAGAATAAGTAGGTGTGCACACACATATGTGCACACAGACATACACATCCATACGCACGCCCACAGGTGTCAGGCACAGGCATGCACTTACAGTGCACAGAATACTGGACTCAAAGCTCCTAAGAAGACAGAGATGGGAAGCATGTGACTCCTGCTCTCAGGAGCACGGATTTATGCACTCAACACTCAACAGTTCTTCTGGGTGCTGTGGATGTGCCAAGCGTTGTGATGGTTGCTGGGATCCCAAAGGGAGCAGGTCAGACGTGTCCCGACCTCTCACGACAGCCTCACGGGGGACCAAGCAGCAGCTGGGCCTTCACATCAAAGTGGCGAATGGAGGTCAGAGAAGGGGCCGCCTCACTCTGGCCTGGGGTGGGGACAAAGGGGCCACACAAGTCCTCCCCGAGAAAGCGACTCCCAGTGAGAGAGAAGTACACAAGCAGGCAAAAGAAAGGAGAGGTGGAGACCAACGTCATGGGAGGCCAAGGAGGGAGACGAGAAGCAGAGGGAAAGAAGCAGCTTCCTGTGGACGAGTGTGAGGCTGGATCTAGAGAGCTGGGAGAGTTGCGTTAAGTAGAGATGGTAAGAAAACATTCCACGAAGGAAATGGTATTTGGAAAACTTGGCAGCCCTATCTAGATTTGTCCTTGGCTGTGTGCTTAATCTACTGTCTGCATATTCTGGGACACACACACACACACACACACACACACACAC
>NW_007081609.1:49522-89981 GCF_000164805.1 Carlito syrichta
TTTGAGTTGGAGTCTCACTCTGTCACCCAGACTGGAGTGCAGTGGCCGCTCCCAGCCACCGCAGCCTCGACCCGCTGGGCTCCGGCGATCCTTCCACCTCAGCCTTCCAAGTAGCCGGAATTACAGGCATGCGCTACCACGCCCGGCTGATTTTTTGATTTATTGTAGAGATGAGGTCTCGCTGCCCAGGAGGGTCTCGAACCCGCGGGCTCAGGCAATCCTCTCACTTCAGCCTCCCAAAGGCGCGGGATTAGCTATTTTTTTAAAGTGGGGGACGGTAGGATGGTGAGTGCCAGGATCAGTGGGCGGCAGAGAATGCCCAGGTCGGAACTGCCCTTTAGGAAGAGGAGAGGGCTGGGTGGGGGCCTCCCTCTGCTGCTTCTGGTGGAATCCAGGGCTCCTACCTCTCCTGGCCTCCCTTCTGGCTCTCCTGGCTTCCCTTCCCTGCCGTTATACCAGATGGCGTCTCTTTCAGAAGCCAGACAAGGAACAGCCAAGGAGTCTCTCTGTGACCTGCCAACATGATTCCAGACACTAAATGAGAAGTTCCTCCAGCAGAAGAGAGGGACCAGGGAATGAGCGAGAATGGAAACTAAGAACTTCTTCTCTGGCCATGCAGACAAGCATGAATAACATCTCCTAGGAGGCAGACAATGGAGGTGAATGCTGCTGCACGGTGACGGAGGTGTACTAATTCTCATCATGAGCCCGGAGCACACCACATGATGCTAGATGGCCTTCATCCATTTGCCAAAGGAAATACAGGTTCCTTTGTCACCAGAGGCCGCACACACCTAGGAAGTAGGCAATTCTGCAGATGTGACTGAAGGCATGAGGACTTTGCAACCTCCATGCTGTGCTGTCCTCAGTCATAGCTGCTGCTGAAAATAAGTGATGGAAAAAATGAAATAGCCAGTTCATGTACGAAGAATGTCCACCCTTGCTGGTTAAGAAAATGCAAGTTAAAATGGTCTTCCCTTCTCTTATGTTTACCAAGATTAATGAGGGTACTAAGGCCTAGTGCTGGAGAAGGCTGGGGTAGCAGACAACTGCCATATGTGCTGGATAGAGTGTAAATGAAGATGTTCTTCCTGGAAGGCATTTGGAGAGACTCAGTAAAACTTCAAATATGCATATATTGTTTGATACAGAAATACTAATATGCCCAAGGAAATAACTGGACAAGTGTGCAAAGATGGACACAACACATACAAAGCACACATACAAATAAACCCACAAGAACGTCCTCTATTAGGAGAGTGTACACCTGAGAAATGGGGACAGCCACCATTGTCTAAAACGGTTGCTTCCATCATGGGAACTCGACACTGTCTTCTGTGGAGGACCGTGGCCACATACATCTTGGAAGGCCCGTACTTCTTGACATGGAACGACATTCATAATGTAGTGCAGTCCTAGGAAAATGGTTCCTCTACTCACAGCACTTCTGACACCAAATGTGTGTTTCCACACAAAGCAATTCTCCAGTTCTCTGTGGACACAACTGGGTGTCCTACAATTCAGTTCAACTGCAACACTATCTGCCGGAGTTCGTGAAAACCCCTCAGTCCACAAGACTGCGCCCTCCACTTTAGACACCAATTGCAAGTAGTGGGTCCCCAGGTTACCCACACTTCTGTCTGACTTGGTTACAAATCGAGGTTCTCATGACCTCGTCCTCAGGTTTGATAATTCGCTATAATAACTCATATAACTCAGGAAGAGACTATATTTATTAAAAGGACACAGATGAGCAGCCACAGGAAACGGTACACAGCGCAAGGTCCGGGAGGGTCCTGAGCACAGGGGCTTCTATTCCCGTGGAATTAGGGTGACCCCCTCTGGCATGTGAACGTATACATTAACCCAGAAACTCTCCAACCCCTTCGTTTAGGTTTGGAAAGGAGGTTCCATCAAGCAGGCAAGACTGAAGAAATCACTGGCCACTGGCGATTATTAACTCAATTCCCAGCCCCTCCCGCTTCTCTGGAGGTTGGGGCGCCTCCCTGAAAGTTCTAACACTCTACTCACACTGGTTCACACAGTGACTATGGCTGAAGAGGGATCTTGCTTCCTGGATGTGCGAGGGTCCTTCAGAAAGTAAATAAAGACATTCTGCTGTTTCAGTTTCTTCACAGGATTTTACCTGCTCCTAGCAAATGGTCATAGAGACAAAGTCTATATGTAGTCAACTAAGAATTCACTCCTTAGTCTAGACAAGGTCATAAAACTATAAACCACTAAGGCTGGAGGGACTTGTAGCGATCTAGATCTTTGTTTTTCAAAGATGGGGAAACTGAGGCCCACAGAGAAGTGACCTGTTTAAGGTCACATCGTGAGACAGCAGAAGAATCATATAAAAGCGTATAGAAGCAGTAGCCTTTGTAAGTCTCCTAAACCATGAACTGATATATCTGATATAAGAATAAATTCTAGGAGGGGAGGGAAATTGGGCTAGGCTGGGGAGTCAAAGAACACCTGTGAACGTTCTTCCCCACCCGATGACACGGCTTTCACCAGAAAGGTACAACCCGCTAATGACGCAGACAGGAGATCTAAGCAAGATGCTTTCTGGAGTTGGTGTCGGGGTCAGAGCGAAGATGCCACTCATGGTCTTTGAGTCCTGTGTCTTGGTCATTCTTCTGCAAGGAACTGGGACTCTGCCACGAGTTATGCTCACTGTCCTACCCAAGCCCCTGATTCTCCAAGTGAGAAGACCACCTGGGGCTGTGGGTACAGGCCAGGCTCAAGAAAAACGAGCTTGCCAGCCTTCCTCTCTGACCCATGAAGGTGTGCAGTTATGGAAAAGGCGCTGGATTTCAAACCAGATGCCCTAACATTCAGCGTCATTCCACTGGAAGAGTCTGGCAGACACACACACTGCTTTTCTGAATCCAGCAGCTGGCCTGACTATGTACTGGAAAGGAAAGCCAAATCACAAATGCTTTAGCGTATAAGGAAGTACTTAGTTGGTCTGATAAGGTCTTCCTGTGGAGCTGCTGGGTCCTCACCCCACTAGGCTGCCTGGCTGACGGGAGCCTTTAAGAAGGGCAGGGAAGGGCATATGGGAGATAACTGGGGGGAAAACAGAAAGCCCGGACTGTGAAGAGAAAGCCTAGATACTATTTGGTCATCACCTCATCATCCAGCCAGGACAAAGTCCCACTCTGAGTTCCCACCAAAGCATATGCACCATATTCAGCCATCATACCTCGTCACATGGCACCCAGAGAAGCTGGCCTGCGCGGTCTATGAGCCACACTCCATAAATAACACAGGCCAGCAATAGACACAAAGAGCAATGACCACACCAGGCACTCTGTTCCCACAACAAGGGCTGCACAGCTAACCTCATGGAGCGCCTTCTCACTCATTTGGAGAGACATGCATCCCCTGCCTGTCCCCCTGCTATGACAAGCTCTATGTCAATTTCTGTCGAAAATGCCCCAATAACCCAGTGACTGTCTCCATCCATGGAGGTAATTCCTACAGCCAGAGCCTTGTCTGGGTCCCAGGAGAACCCTAAGCTAGCTCTGCACTGCTTTCCTCCACCCAGGGAGTTGTAAACCCAAGGTCCTGCCAAATTGATTCAAGCTTCCCTAGGTTGGGCCTGAAGTTGAAGACTGAGAATCCAAAGCTCACTGCTCTAAGAAGATGGATGCTGTAAGGTAAAACTGTCAGAAAGACAAACTCCTCAAGTCCCGAGTATCTCTCTTATACAGAGCTTGGCAGCAGAAATATTATTCTCTTGTACCCATCCTTGCTCTAGAAGAATGTTAAGAATTCTGGCTCCACAGTAAGGTTTCACAACAGAAAGGAAGAACACAGGATTTTGGCCCTCTATCCATCATCTGCACACAGACAGTACGAACTGCATGAATGAGTACAGTTCTGGGTTCGAATTTCAGCTAATTCTCTGGTTGGGGTATTATAGGGAAGCCTCTCCCCTCTTTGAGTCCCAGTTTCCTAACCTAGGAATATAGGTGTTATCTGAAAACTCACCTCCCGGGGCTGTGCGAGAATCAGCAGGAACACAAGGGTGGGCAGATACTGTCAAGCACAAAGTGCAGGGCAAGTGCAATTTGCTTTCAGGTTTGGGATCTAAACATCTCATAACTGCAAGGCCTGCAAGACCCAGGTGGAGTCCATACTAGCATCTGCCCATACACAGGAGGGAGAGGCAGAAAATGCTGAGCAAGCCCCATCTGAGCCCCACTGAGTCTCAACGGCCCATGATACAAAGGCCCCAAGCAGGACTCATGGACTCCAGACACCTACACAGAATGAGACATGCCCAGGGGAGAGGAAGGAGTGTTGGCTGTGTGCTTACGCGGTGCCAGGCACTACCCTCTCCACAGCACAACTCAGCAAAGTGGGACTTAGACCTCATTTTAGGAAACTGAAGCTCTAAGAAGACAACGTCACTGAAAAGACCAAAAGGGAAAGAACCCATGTTATTTGAACTCTCGCACACCAGGCACTAGACACCACGTGCTTTGTAAGCATTTCAAATTTAATCCTCACAACAACCCTAAGAAACAGGGTTGATAATTCCAAGGTCGCACAGTTTTTGCTCTGTTTTGCGACAGAGTAAAAACTTAATATAAGCTCTGGCTGCCCTGAAACAGATACTTCTTTACTGCAGCAAACCGCCTCCCACTGAGGGATAGGATGGAATTTCCTCCAGCACAGAGGTGATTTAACAGAAAGCATCACAAGCCCTCTGCAGTAGCTGGCGGACAGAGATGGGCGCGAGAGAGCTGTGTGCACCACATGAGGTCTAACTGGCTTATCCCTTCCAGACAGCAGAACAAGCAGATCAGCTGTGGCATGGTCACTCATCAGAACGCACACTGCAGTGAAACAGAACCAACTGCAATGCACACCGGTACGTGGACAAGCCCTCAAACGCGATGTCCAATGAAAGAATCAGACACAAAAGTACACACTGTATGGTCCCATTTATATGAGGTTCAAAACAACCCAAATGGCTGCATATGGAGTGAACTTTGTAGCTGTCCCTGAGTGTGGGGCCTCCAGGGAGGGGCCTTCTGGTGCCGATCACATTCTCTGTCACGATCTGGCCATGGGTTCTGGGGACACACATATGTAAAAGCTCATCAAGCTATGTCTACAGATTTGCGCATGGTATGGCCAGTGGGTTTAGACTTCAGGCGAAGGAAAGCGTATTCCTTGGTGGGCTGCAGGGCCTCCCGCCCGTGCAAAGGAGGCCACTGCCAGCCAAGTCCAGACAGGCATCTGCTGCTCCTCAGTCTCTCATCAGGCCACTCTCACACTGTATCCACATATGCAGACTGAGTTGGCGACTCCCACCGCTGCCCCAAGACATCCATTCAGCCCCCAGGAGAAGTTGGGGGTCGGACTCTGGACCTGACTTACCATCTGACACTGAGAAGGGATTTCCTCAGGGTGGGTCATGGCTTTCTTATCTGAAAACAAGCTGGACGAACTGATTTTCTTGTGATTCTGTGACGAATTTAATAAATGAACTAGCATCTCTTTTTTAATTTAAGCACTTGCTTTGAAAGAGTCAGGTATCTGACTAAATTAAAAACTTTTTTGCCCCCAACATATCTGTATGCACAGATAAAACAAAGCTTGACTTTCACATACTGGGGGCAGGTGAGGTGAGTTCAGATTGGAAACATTAAACTCAGCTCACTTTACCATGAGCAGCTCAAGGCTTCTGGGTGAAACAAAGACAGCTGCATGCATATTTTTGGGGTGCCTTTGAGGTTTCAGGCCCTGTGCACCTCAATGGTGCTGTGGCTGAGAAGCCTCCTTACCACGTGCCCCAAGTTCTAAGCAAAAAGCCCACAAACCTTGGAGCCCTGTCACGACAGGGAAAGGACCAATGAGAAGCACGTCAAAACATGTTCTTTATTTATTTAAAAAAATTATCCTAGTGCTTTTTAAAAGTTTTATTTAAAGAACTGGGTTCTCACTATGTTGCCCAGCTGGACTTGAACTCCTGGACTAAAGGGATCCTCCTGCCTCAGCCTCCTGAGTAGCTGGCTCCTAGCGTTTAAATTGGATCCCAAAGCTTCAAAATATCAGGCCCCATAGATACTCATGTGCCACCTCCCTCCGGGTTCTGAGCACCATATTTCCTCACTTCCCTCCTCCATCTGGCAGCATCAATAGCAGCAGCAACAATAGTGATAGTAACAACACTCACAAATACTAACAGCGGTTGCTGGGCCTGGCAGACTGCTAAACATTTTCCAGTTTAGTTCACTGAAAGGTAAAAGCAACCCTGTATGTCCCCATTTTATAGGTAAAGAAATTGAGGCACAGAAAAATTAAGTAACTTGCCCTAGGGTTCCTCTGCTAGAATATGGAAGAACCGGGGCTCAAATCAAGCAGTGCAGTTCCACGCCTGGTTCTTTGTTTGTTTGTTTTTTTGAGTTGGAGTCTCACTCTGTCACCCAGAATGGAGTGCAGTGGCTGCTTCCGGCCACCGCAGCCTCGACCTGCTGGACTCTGGTGATCCTTCCGCCTCAGCCTTCCAAGTAGCTGGAACTACAGGTGCACGCTACCACGCTCGGCTAATTTTTGATTTATTGTAGAGATGAGGTCTCGCCAAATTGCCCAGGCGGGTCTTGAACCCGCGGGCTCAGGCAATCCACTCACCTCAGCCTCCCAAAGCGCTGAGATTACAGGCTGAGCCACTGAGCCCAGCAAGCCCGGTTCTTAATTACCACACGCTATCGAGGTAAGCTCTCCAGTCAGCTGCGGACAGACAGGAAATCAAGACACCACTCTGGGAAAACCTTGCTATGCCTCCTAGAGCTACCATGGCAAATATCCAACCCAAGCCCAGGCTATTTTGCTTCTTTGCTTTAACTGCCCTACTTAGAAACTTTTTGCTAGTCCCTCCTCCACTGCCCACACCAAGTAGCAAGCCCACCCCAAGTCTTCCAGGTACTTAGGGACCTTCACTGTGCAAGCCCCGTCACCATCCTAATTTCACTTCCAACCATTTCCGACTTCCATCCTATCACAGGCCCCAAAACGCTGTGTGACACTCTTTCCCAGCACACGCGAGCTCCCTCATGCTCTCCAGCCTGTGCACCTGCAGCTGCCGGTGCCCAGGGTGCCCACTCCCACCTCTGCCTGTGAACTCCTCACCTTGCAGAATGCCAGCTCAACTGTCGGCACTGCTGTGGAAGCCTCCTTGGGGGCCCTGATGGACAGAGTCACTTCCTTCCTTTTCTGTGGTCCCTAAGGAGCTTGCACGTACCTTTACTAGGGCACTTGTCACATTCTATTATTGTCAGCTGCTTATGAATCTGTCTACCCCAAAAAACGAAGTGGCTTGAGGGGAAGGGCACTCTTCATGTCTCATCTATTCTGCCCAGATAGTTTCTTGCACTCAGTGTTTAGTAAACGTGTGTTAAACATATGAATGGCTAAGTAAATGCAAAAATAAATTATTGATTGTTCTCTCCCCTCTCTCACAAACATATGGAAATAGGATGGCGAACGCCAAACAGATCTGGACATGTGGCTTTAGAACACATCAGTATAATCCATATCACACAGATGGAAAAAAGACACAAACCCCATTCTTTCCTCCTTCAAATTGTTACTATGTCTCTCAGTCTAGAGACAGGCCGCAGGTTACCCTGAGAAGCCATGTAACGTCAGCACAATGTAGTGGCAGTGCTAGGACATCCAGAGAGCCAGAGTCATGGAGGGCAGAGGCAGAACAGGAAGAGGGTCTCAGCATCAGGGTACGACAAAGTCCTACTTACCTCCTTCTTGGGAATTCATGATGTTCAGGGCAAACAGCATTGCGTTGGAGAACGTGGTAGCCTCTTCCTTACTTGCAAAGTTTAAGCCATAGACCTGGCGGGCATCTCGCCACTGGTGGAAGGTTGGTGTTGCCTGATTGTACTTCAGTCCTTTCACGATTGAATAATTAATCACAACCTGAAGGGAAAAAGAGAGAGAAATACGTGTAAATAAATAAAATGTAAGTGAGCCGGAGGGAGCTGTGATGGGGCCAGGATACCATATCCTTGAGAGGACAGGGAGATGCGGATGGGATGTGAAGAAGGAAAACGCATGGCCAGGTACGTTTTCCAACCACAATCCATAGGACAGGGAGGGTTTGAACAACCCATTATTTTCTTTAACTAATAATGCTATGCAGTCACAATCCTCACATGAGAAGGGCTGAGCTGGGAGGCAGGGCCCTGGGTCTGATCCTGACCCTGTTCCTTGGCCATGCCACTAAAGGCAGTCACTGCATTTTTCTGGGGCTTGGTTTCTCCAGTTCTAAGATGGAGATAATAATCCTGGCTTCACCAACTGTGGGGTTACTATGGTGATATATACACCTCATCCAAATCTTATTTGTATCTAAACTTCTAGCTATAAAGCCCCTTGCGAGTGAGTCTTTCCTGATTCATATTTATGCCTCCCATAGCCCTCTACACAGTGTCTAGTACTTAGAATGTATTCATAAGTGGGTTATTAGTTAAAATAACAACTTGGAAAGTTCATGTGCCACAAAACTATACAGCATTCTTAACATCTTTATTACAAATCAATCAATAGGCATCAGCTTACTGTCGGGAGTAATGCCAGGTCCAGCAGGAGAAGCTACAGAGATGACGAAGACGGAATCCAGGCATTCAGGTGTCAGGGGCTCTACACTAGGTCTGCCTGACCTCTAAACTGCTGCTGTTTTAGATATTTAAAAGATGATTATTTCAAAGTGCATGAAGACTACATTCATAAGTGGTGCCCTGGTTAAGATGATTCTGTGGGCTGGAGCCCTCCCTCTGCTGCCCTACCCCTCTAGCTTGGAGTCACATGGTCTGACATCACGGACTTATTAGTTATCAGCTTTCTTTCTGTGAAAAGGAGAAGCATGTGATATGGCTATGGTGTGGCACCCTCACAGTGTGTTGTGAGGATTAAATTATATGAGAAAAACCTGAGCTCCTAGCACAAGGAAGGCTGTCAATGAATGTTCATCGAGAAACAGTAAGGTACCCGGAAGAGGAAGTATGCAAGCAGAGACTGGAGGAGGCTGGACGGCCAGCTGGGAGAGACGCCAGGAAAGGGTTTTACTTAAGAAGAGGTACAGATGATTTCTCAGATCTCGTCTGGCTTGGAGGCTACAGGGCTCTGCGATCTGAGGTTGGGGATAACTCTCTCTACTGTCCATGCAAGGGAGCATGGCCAAGCACCCTGCTAGTCCCGTCCCTGGGCACTAGGGTGAGAATGCCGATTGATCGTTCTTCTCCATTGGTCCACCCCACTGTGCTAGTGACAAAGGAAAGCCAGAGAACAGCAAGCAGGGGCAAGATCCAGGCAGCTTTTTTCCAAGTCTTAGGTGGAAGGCAGGTTTGGGTCTTCCTATTAGAGAGACCCTGGGAGAGGGAGAGAGTGGGGTGGGAGGGAGAAGGGAGGGAGGGAAGGAAGGAAGGGGAGAGGGAAAACTGTTTCACAACTTAATTGTTAAATATTGGCAGGCACATATTTTGGCCAGCATCTATTTATACACAAGTTTCTGGGTGGTTCTCTGTTTTTTGCTGTTTGTGCTAGGAGTACAGATTCACATGCACACACAGTTAAACCCAAAGAATTGAACTAGAGATGAGTAGGTTTAGTTCTAGGTCATCAGAAAAAGGGCCGGAGGTTTTGTGGAATATATATGCATAATGAAAACTGGCCATGTTGACTATGGTTAAACAGCTCTTAAAATTGGAGGACACAGCCAGGTGTGGTGGCTCAAGCCTGTAATCCCAGCACTTTGGGAGACTGAGCTGAGGGGACTGCCTGAGCCCATGGGTTTGAGAACAGTCTGGGCAACTTGGCGAGACCTCATTTCTACAATAAAATCAAAAAATTTGCTGAGTGTGGTAGCACACGCCTGTAGTTCCAGCTACTTGGAAGGTTGAGGGAGAAGGATCGCTTGAGCCCAGCAGGTCGACGCTGGGGTGGCCACGAGCGGCCACTGCACTCCAGCCTGGGCAACAGAGTGAGACTCCAACTCAAAAAAAAAAAAAAAAAAAATTGAAGGGCACACTAAGAGTGGTATAGTGACCAGAATGAGGGAGCAAAGAACCACTTCATTTTGCCCTGGAAGGTCGATATTGGAAGTTCTGTGTTCAGGTTTTCTGTTTTCATTTTTGGTGCTACCCTTTTAGTGGACATGAGCAAGCTGGAGCAAGCCAGAGGAAAAGGCTTTGTGTGGAGGGAGGGCTAGAAGCCACCTTACCTCTAGAATGGTCAGGAGATGCCAAAGCGAGATAAAAGAAGACGTTCCAGTGTGTCACAGCTAGCTGTCTCCAGGTATTTGCGGGAATGTTCTGGGGAAGTGAGGCTTAGAATCCTGTATCTTGAAATTTCTGGTTGGCTACATTCTTATGGAGGACTTAAGTGGTGTGACAATTGAGAAGAGGCTGATGCCTATTCAGGATACAGAAAAAGTGTGGCTAGCAGATAATAATTACTGAAGGGACTCAGAGACCTTAGGGATTATCTAATTGAATCCTCTCCTTCTCAGGGGGGAAACTGAGGCCCAGGGAGAATGAGTGACTTGTCAAAGTTATATAGAAAGTTAATAGGAGAAATGGACTCAGAAGCCAAGTCTGTAGCCTAGGACTTTGAGCAGTTTCTTACTGCTAGAACAGTAGCTCCCTGAAATCCACATGGGATATGCCAAGACCCGCAGTGAATGCCTAAAACCGTGGCTGGCATGGAACCCCAGAGATACTATTTTTTCTGCATATACATACTTACTATAAAGTTTAAGTCATAAATTAGGCACAGTAAGAGATGAACAGTAAGCGATAATAAAACAATTATAACACTACTCAGAACAGCAAGCAGTTTAAGACTTACAAACTGTTTACTTTTGGAATTTTTCATTAGATATTTTTGGACTACAGTGGTCTTCGAGTAACTGAAACTTCAGAAAGCGAAGCTACATATAAGGCGGATTGAGCTGAACTCCTTCTTCCTGGGATTCTCTCTCTGGTTCTAGCTCTAGCCTTTGGCGCCTCATAAGTCAATCCTGGCTGCAGGAGGTCTTAGGATATTAGACTGGGAGAGTGCAATGGGGCCTTTCCAGGGGACATATCCCTGTCTATAAGCTTCCCAGTTCTGCGCTGCCATGGCTGGTCTCTGACTGCATGCTGTCGGGCCCACTTCTGTCCTGTTTCTACCTGGAGCATACAGGCTGCTCTTCAAGTGCTGCCATCAGTTCCCGACACGCAGCCTCCAACAGTCTCTGACTGCACTGAAGACAGCCATGGTGTTAGGTGCAAGGAAGGAGGAGGTTTTGAGTCAAAGCGTTTTGCACTAAAATCCTGGCTTTATTTTTCAGTTGAATAACCTTAGACAAGTTAGTCACATCAGTTTCCTCACATGTAAAATGAATATAATATTATAAATAATGCTGTACTATCCTTGTGAAGATGTATGTCTACAGGATATATTCCTATAAGCAGAACTGCTGGACAAATGTGACCATTTAAAAATTTGTATTTACTATTTGAAAATTATCTACCTGGAGATAGTAACCGACCCCACAGGGCTACCCTGACTTCAATGTCAGTTGAAAGCACAGGTGTACCCCACAACTTCCAAGTTAAAAATTAAAAAAAAAAAGCACAGATGACTCGTGCTTCTGACCCACTGGCTACAACCCTCGCCTTGGGTTCAAGTAATTTGCCAGAATGGCTCATAGAACTCAAGGAAACATGACTTATATTTACTGGTTTATTAATAAAGGACACAGATGAGCAGCCAGACAAAAGAAATGTATTGGGCAAGGAGGATGAGAAGGGAAATGGAGTCTCCATACCCTCCCCAGGTACGCCACCCTCTAGGAATGTCCACATGGTCAGCTCTCCAGAAACTCTGCACTCTATCCTCTTGGGCCTTTATTGGCTAAGCATGATTGACAATTGTGTAGAAATGTGATTGAACAAAAAGGGTATGATCTAATGCCAACAGACTGAGTGGGGAAACCTCGCAAGGTCTGTTCAGATTCTTCTTGGTCTCTCTGTGCAGCACTCCTTTCTTCTGGGTATGGGGTTTATGACCTACAATCAGATAAGGTAGGTCAGCAAATTTCTTTATGGCCACTTCAAGACAGAAAAGCAGGGGGAGATTCCTGTTTTGGGGAGGAAAAGGAGGACAACAGAAGTCCAGAGAGAGGGATTCTGTTTTCTGAGGCCTGAAGCACCCCAACATTCTAACAAGGGTTATGGGAATAATGAGCCAGGAACTGTGGATAAAAACTAAAATACTGTACATCATGAGATCACAACCTTTTACCCAGAGCCCATGACAAATTCATTTAATCTAATTATAATTCATTAGTATACATTATTACTATAATAGTTTGTAGGCACTTTCAGATTTTCTACATACACTATCAAGTCATCTGTAATGCAAGATGGTTTTACTTCTTTCTTTCCAGCTATTGAATCAAAAATGTAATAGTGAACATCCTCCTCTTATTCCTGAATTCAGGGGAAAGCAGGATGTCGAGCAAGATGTCGCTATAGTTTTTGTTTTGTTGTTGTTTGTAGATACCTTTTATCTGATTAAATAAATCACATTTTATTACTAGTTTTCTCATAGTTTTTATCATGAAGGGATACTGAATTTTACCAAATACTTCTTCTACATCTATGTGATGATCATATGGTTTTTTTGCCTTTATTCTGAGAAACTAATCTTGCATTCCTGGAATAAATTTTCTTTGTGAGAATTTTCATTTTAATATATTATTAAATTCAAGTAATTAATCTTTTGTTTAGGACTACTTATTGCATCATTGTTCATTAGAAATAATGACTTGTAATTTTCTTTTCTTGTAATGTTTTTGTAGTTTTTATATCATGATTATTGATGATTATCAAATTATTATGATTATCGTTGGCCCAGTAAGACAACATAGATAGTGGTCCTTCTTTCTCTAGTCTCTCAAAGAGTTTATGTAAGATTAGTATTGTTTCTTCCTCATGTTTCTCAAGGATTATGTCTGTCTTTCCTAAGTTTCAAGTTTACTGGCATAAAGTTATTAATATAATGATATCGTATGTTTTTAATGTTTATAGGATCTGTAGTGATGTTCCCTTTCATTCATGCTACTGACAATTTGTGTTTTCTCTGATTCTTTCTAGATCACTCTTTTTTTTTTCTTTTTGAGTTGGAGTCTCACTCTGTCACCCAGACTGGAGTGCCATGGCACACTCACGGCCACCGCAGCCTTGACCTGCTGGGCTCTGGCGATCCTTCTGTCTCAGCCTTCCAAGTAGCTGAAACTACAGGCGCGCGCTACCATATCCAGCTAATTTTTTTGATTTATTGTAGAGATGAGGTCTCGCCAAGTTGCCCACGCGGGTCTCGAACCTGTGGGCTCAGGCAATTCACTCACCTTGGCCTCCCAAAGTGCGGGATTACAGCCTGAGCCACTGAGCCCAGATGATCACTCTTAATCGAGTTTTATTTATTATTTTTTCAAAGAATTAACATTTTGCTTCAAAAAACCAAGATACTTTGCATTTCTCTCTCATACATCTGATTTCTATTTTGTTAGCTTTTGCTATTTTTGCCTTCCTTCTACTTTTTTTGGGTTTAACTTGCCTTTGGTTTTTCTAGCTTCTTGAGATAGAGGCATAGATTACTGATTTATAAATCATTCTTCTTTTTCTTTTTCTTTTTAGAAAGCAGGATTTATTGAGAAGACAGAAAAGCTCCCACAGTGGGAGGGGACCCGAAGGGGTTGCTCCATTCTTCTTTTTCTAACATGCACACTGATAGCTATAAATTTACCTACGTGTTCTGTTTCTTTCTTTTTTTTTTTTGAGTTGGAGTCTCACTCTGTTGTCCAGGCTGGAGTGCAGTGGCACGATCCCAGCTCACCACAGTCTCAACCTCCTGCACTCGTGATCCTTCTGTCTCAGTCTCCTGAGTAGCTGGAACTACAGACAGATGCCACCACACCTGGTTATCTATTTACTTATCAGTAACATGGAAGTATGATTAGAATCTCCAACTATGCTTCTAAACTTCTCTAATTCTCCCTTTAGATTCATTTATTTTTGTTTTATATATTTTGAAGGTATAATATTGGATTCATACAAATTTGGGATGTTATGACTTCCTTTTCTTTTTTTTGAGTCGGAGTCTCACTCTGTCACCCAGGTTGGAGTGCAGTGGCACACTCATGGCCACGCTAGGCTCAGGTGATCTTTCTGCCTCATCCTTCCAAGTAGCTGGAATCACAGACATGTGCCACCATGCCCAGCTAATTTTTGATTTATTGTATAGATGAGGTCTTACTAAGTTGTCCAGGCTGGTCTCAAACACCTGGGCTCAGGCAATCCTCTCACCTTTGCCTCCCAAAATGTTGGGACTACAGGGATGAGCCCCTGCCCCTGGCCACAACTTCCTTTTCAATCGATCCGTTTATTATTAAAAGGTCTGTCATTATCTTTAGTAATACTTGTTGTCTTGCAGTCTATTTTGTTTGATATTAGCATAGCCACACCAATTTCTTTTGGCTAGTGTTTGTAAGGTTTATCTTTTTCTAATCTTTCACTTTCAACTATCAGTTTTATTTTAAAAATAGTTCTCTAAGCTTTGGCAGGACTTATCTGGACACTTTCTGAAAGATGAACATTTCTAAATGTCATACTTTTTGCATAGCAGCCCATAATTACAATGTTTGCATATGTTTTATTTTGGGCAGTCTAGGAGTAGGTGGGAGTGCCTTTCCTGTTATTTTAAAGGAAGGCCTTGCAACACCAAATATAGTCATACACCACATAACAATATTTTGGTCAACAATGGATCATATATACAACAGTGGCCCCATAAGATTATAGTACCATATTTTCACTATGTTCAGATATGTTTAGATACACAATTATCATGGTGTCACAACTGCCTATGGTATGAGGGAGGAATAAAAACTGGTGTGATCTTTTGGAGGGTGGGCTCCTTGTAGTGCACTCGGAATTTGTTCCTCTGTATCAAATGGTCAACCAAAATTTTTATCTGGAAGTTCTGCAAAGGCTGTGTCTCGATTTGCATAAGAAATGCCCTGAATTGTGGCAAACAGGTGACTTGTACTTCGACCATGACAGTGCACCTGTCCACACCATGCTGTGTGTTCAGCAGTTTTGACCAAAAAACGGCATGATCCCCATGCTCCACCCTCCCTATTCACTCAATCTCGCACTCAGTGACTTTTTTGTTTGTTTGTTTCCCTGGATAAAAAAAGGTCCTCAAAGGGAAATGTTTTGCCAAGGTGGAAGAGGTGAAACAAAAAAATGGCAGAAGCACTAAAAGGCATCAAAACTGACAGGTTCAAAAACTGTTTTGAGCATCTCAAATGGAGAGTACTTTGAAGGTGACTGAAGTTTAACATGTAAAGCACAAATACACAATTTTTTCTAAATAAATTCTGGGTTTTTTGGTCCTTCCTCGTATGTAGTACATGTTTGTATGACAACAAAATCCCCTGATGATGCACTTCTCAGAATGTATTCCCATCATTAAGGGACACATGACTGTCTAACATGTTTTTGAGGCCTCTGAATAAAAATAGTCAAGAGTCCTTTGCAAAAAAAGAAGCTTGAGGGTAGAGAACTATCTTCCTGATTCCATATGTTCACCTGGATCTAAAAAGCATTGAATCTCCAGGTTGGCAAAGACTCTTGAGGGCCCAACTTACCTAAATCTCTTCTTGAGAATAGACTGTCTTCCATAGAATCTTACCAAATGGCCAGTTAGTCTTATAGGCTTGCAATGTAATACTGTACATTCCTTCTTTCAACAGTATGTTTGTAAGAAAGTTCTTCCTTTTATTGGGTTTAAATCTTCTTTGTTATCGTGTCCATGGGATATTCCTAGTTCTGTTTTCTGGGGTCCATATTAAAAGTGAGATTTCTTGTTGCGTGCAGTGGCTCACGCCTATAATTCCAGCACTTTGGGAAGCCAAGGTGGGAGGATTGCTTAAGCCTAGGAGTTCAAGGTCAGCCTGAACAACATAGTGAGACCCTGCCTCTATAAAAAAATTTTTAAAAAATTAGTTGGGCATGGTGGTGGCTGTAGTCCTAGCTACTTGGGAGGCTGAAGGAGAAGGATCGCCTGAGTTCAGGAGGTTGCGGCTGTGGTGAGCTGTGACTGTGCCACTGCACTCCAGCCTGGGTGACAGAGTGAGACCCTGACTCAAAAAAAAAAAAAAAAAAGTGAGATACCTCCTCCATATGGCAGCCCTTCAGAGACTTGAAAACTATCTAAATCTCTCTTGCTAGTATTTTAATTGTTCTACATATTGCGCTGTTTTCAGATCTCTCACCCATTTGGATGCCTTTCTCCTTGTAGATTCCAGTCTGGGGTACTCAGATTTATTCCCAACATTCTGGGTAGAGTACAATCTGTGCAGAGTTCAGCAGGACTGAAGTCGACTATAGTCTACCCGGACCTTCGCTCTACTGCAGTTCACTCACTCTGCTCCTATGAATTCACTCCACTGCTATTAACTCACTTCAATTATATTCACTCGACTTCTATTAATTCATCCTGAGAACTCGGTAATATTTTTGGTGGCCATAACTCATTCTCAACTAAAAATCCTTTAGGTTTTTACCCTCAATTGTGAGATTCAGGTTGGCTGATGGGACTATAACTTATGAGTCCTTTTCTCCACAAATAATCACCTGCTTTTATATTTAGCAAAATGGGGGTAGTTATTTTTGTACCATTATCCTCACTGGAAGAATGAAATAAGAGACATGGAAAGTGCCCTCATAAACCATGAAGAGCATTAAACGTGTAAGAGAGCCCTATTTAGTTGTACAACCAGGAATCTTTGACTCCCTTAAAATGTTTGGCCATTTTAAGATAGTCATCCACACTGAAAGCAAATCTATGGAAATCCATCCTTTCTCCTGAGCTCCTGAGATCCCTAAAAGTAATTATGGACAAAGTTTCCTGCTACTTCCTCTAATTCTTTGGTTGACTAAGAATCTCTTTTCCATTCCTAGCTAACATGCCCTATCCATATGGGGAGACCATATCAACTCTGACAGTCTGTCTTCTGAACATGGGATTCCAAGTGGAAGACTGTGCTAGTAGCTTCTCTGTCAGACTCCAGGAGACCTCTAAGTTAGAATCAACACAGTCTCTCTGCATTTAAACAGGATATCACTGAGGAAGCTGAGGAGGCAGGCTGAGGACAAGATGCATTTGGGTTTAGGAGGCCAGCTCTCCAGTCCCATTCCCTTTTCAGCACACCTTATTGTCTTCCTCCAAGAGGCAGGAAGAGAATGGAAAACTTGTCACAAGAAAACCCAATCACTTTGGGAACACCAG
Organism: Carlito syrichta; assembly: GCF_000164805.1. NCBI lineage: Eukaryota > Metazoa > Chordata > Mammalia > Primates > Tarsiidae > Carlito > Carlito syrichta. The sequence continues at coordinate 66,902 of NW_007081609.1, forward strand.
GAACTGCCCCAGGTAATGGACCTCATATCAAAGACTCTCAACCAGGGTGGTACTGCCTCCCAAATCCACCCATGGGGTGTTCTGGAAACTGGAAAATTGGGGTCAAAGATTCTGTACATCCTGCAACATGGGCACAGTGTGTCTCTAAAAGGCAGATTTAGAATCAGTGAATTGGAAGAACAGGGAAGCAGCTTCTAGGTTTCTAGAAAAACCTTTACACCATTAAGGCCAATCAACAAGGGAAAAGAATACCTCTGTTCCCAGGAATACAAAGAGTTCCCAGTTAGATAGACTACCTTTTATCAGGGGTCATGAAGTGTGGATATCCTGCTAGCCACAAGAATCTGAAATTTAATAGGGCTATCTTGGTTAAAGTAAAAACCCATTCAACAGGAAACACTAAAAATAAAACTCAAAGTTTCTGTTCTCTCTTTTCTAATTGCTGATTTTTTCAAAGATAGCAGCTAACTTGTTGCTCAACTTAGCCAAAGCTTGACCAACAAAGGCTGCCAGAAGATGCTGTTTAAGATGGTAACTTTTCATAAACGCTGAAATCATAGATCTGTTAATGTCACTGCTATAAATGTCCTTGTCAATCTCTAAGAGGAGAGCTGAAAGGAGCATACTAAAGGACTAACCAAAGTCACCATGGTTAAGCCAGACGACCCACTTCTCCACGCCTGTATTTTAGTCTGTGTCATCTCAGACTGTTTTGCTGTAATTATATGTGTATGATTATTCATGACATAAGTGGACATGGTTGTTACCTTGTATTTATGCAGGTATTTACCAAGTACATGAACACACTATCTCATTTGATTTGTTCAGGATGTACTGTTAGGGAGAGAAATAATCCCAGGTTCTCCAAATCATCTTGATACGCTTTCCAAAGTAAGACTTAGGGTGTTGATGAACCAAAAATCTTGACAGTTACCTTACATATGGATATGTAGATACCGAATAGGACTAACACATTGGTGCAATATGTTTTTCAAAGCTCTTCACATCTATTTTTCTATTCGAATTGGACAATAACATAGTGAAGTAGGCAGGGTACAGATTACTGTCTCCATATAACACATGTGAAACTGGAGTTCAGAAAACATAGTTTGCTTAAGGTGTCATAACTTGGGACATGAGGATACAGAGTCAGAATTTAAACCCAGATGCTCTGATTCCAAATACTGACCTTGTTTTTTCTCACCTCTTTTAACTACATGTGTGAGTGAGGAGATAGTGGTGAGGCGGTGGTACACAGGCTCATGGATGTCACCTGTAACTCCAGCACTCACCTGCTGATCCTGTAGCTTGACTCCGACGACTCTGAAGGTGTTGCTGGCAGTGTTGTGGTAGATGTTGATCCGGCTGAATCCCTGCTGGCCAGGCTTGATTGGTACCCATTTCTTACTGGTGTCATCGTAGACCATCACGGAAGCCCGGGCTTGGCAGATACTCTGTTCACTGCAGAGCAAGAAAAAACGGAAGTGTTAGACTCAGCTACAGTGATGGAAGCTGGCTTTGTTCTTTTCTGAACCAGAGGCCAACTGCTACTTGACATAAATAAGCTTTCTAATTGCCAGAACATCTAACTGTCTATGGAAGGGCTGCCTTGTGAGGTGGTGAGTTTTCATTCTCTAAGGACCATGGGGAATAGAGAGGAGGTTTTATGCCAAAGCTCTCAACAACTTTCAAAAGACACACCACTTTGCTTTCAGGGGAAAAGTGCTTGAATAAGAAAGAAATTATAATTACAATTTGCCAACTGTCCACAATATTGTAAGTACTGCGTTATATAAGGGGATACATTAAAACGCCTAAGCTTCACAACTTATGAAGTAGCTATTTATTAGTGCCATTTTATGGATAAGAAAAGAGTAGCTCACAAACCTGAAAAGACTTATACAAGTTCACACAGGCATTAGGAGACGAGATTTGGGATTTTCAACCAGTTCTGTCTGGCTCTAGAGCACGTGATTCAGATAATATTATTTCTGACATCTAAGCAAAATGCTCAATTTATGGTATTATGGTAGGGTAGCATCAGATAAACTACGTAGACAATGAAGTTATTAGCTGAGAGCAACATAAAATCCAAATAAATAGATGGCACACTTCACTGAAGACATTTACCTCGCAAAGCAACCTCATCTGTTCAGAATAGGACAGAGACCCAGAGAAGAAGCCCCTGGAAGGATAAAATAGTCATCACTAAAATTAATACACTAAAACTCTTGTTACTGTATTCAGGGAAAGTCTCTTAAAGTACATAGGGTCTTCATTTATACATAAGCCTAATAATCTTGAATTTATTATCACTTTCCTGCATATTAGAATTCCCAACTAAAAAAAGTAATACTCCTTTGTTCTTATTCTTAAAAGAAAAGAAAAAGGTAAGATGTGGTTGTTGCAGGTAGGCATACTGACAACAGTGAGGAATGGTAGTTACCAGAAAGGGAGACCACATAAAGAAATGAAGACCTGGAAACGATATGTTAATGCCCAGCAATTCGGAAGCAATAATATTGAAGCAAAGTGTGTACAATAATGGAAAATCATAGTGCCGAGACCAAGCAGTCAAGAAAAGCATATGATGTCCACTTCACCACTCTTAAGAAGGTAAGGAAACAAAACACTTGGGGAAGACCCCTATCCCCAGCCCTGTGGATGCCGGGTGACAAAAATAGTGGTCTTTATAAGATTAGTTCTCAGTGACTTAGAAACCTCACTTTGACCATCATGGTCAGTTTCTCAGTATCCATAGGGCTGAGCTTCCTCAGGGCCCAATTTCCCTACTCCTCGGAGATTGTGGATGATCCGGTGTACAGACCAGGAGACCTTTAACAATACTTTAGAGCAGAGTGCCATAGATAAGGCCTTTCCCTACATATTCCCTCCATTTCACTTCGAATGAATTTCTACACACATTTTATGTGTAAGTGCCAGCACAGAGTCTCATGCCCACTCTGAATGCCTGCACTGCTAGGTCTCAATCTTGCTGCTGACCATGCACCTCTGGCTCTGAGACTCAGGAGTCTAGGGCATGCCTGATATCAGCTGTCCCAGCCTCGTGCTGAGGGCCCCAAGCACGTCTGTGAACAGATATATTTGGAGTGAACTGCAAGGGTTTTGGTCTGCAACTGTGCTGCATCTTTCTTCCCCATAATTCATCATTCATTTCACCAATATTTAAGGGGACAGCAAGTCGCCATCTCTCTGTTTTTTTTTTTTTTTTTTTTTGAGTCAGAGTCTCACTCTGTCGCCCAGACGGGAGTGCAGCGGCCGCTCCCGGCCACCGCAGCCTCGACCTGCTGGGCGCCGGCGATCCTTCCACCTCAGTCTTCCAAGTAGCCGAAATTACAGGCACGCGCTACCACGCCCGGCTAGTTTTTTGATATATTGTAGAGACGAGGTCTCGCCAAGTACCTCTGTGTTTGGTTGTCTGGGACAATGGATCTTTTAGGAGAATGTGCTTAGGAGGAGTTAATCCTCTCCTAGCTAAGTCTTTGGGGACCTGTCTTCATGAAGCCTAGTAGAAATTAGAGTAAATTGAATCAGGTAGATTTCGGGTCAAATCATAATTCCAGCCTGATATAAATTAGCCATAAATCAAGTTTGGCCAAGTTCAGTCACTTACTGCTACTGACACACTCAGTTGCCAACTGTGCCAGTGGACAAGTAGGTGCATGTTCCAGTCTCACACCTACTTGGTAAAACAGTAGTCTCAGGAGCTAGGAGAGATCCTGAGACGCAGCATGGCTGTAGTCAACAAGATGTAGGCTTTATGAAGTTAGAGGCTCCGGGCTGGAATTCCAGCTCTACCACTTGCTGGCATGTAACCACAGACACCTTTGAGACGATTCTGGGGGAGCATATCCAGGAATGTTCTGTGTGAAGGGCAACACTTTCTAGAATCCTTGTGTGGCAGCCATGACAGTGTGCCCTTCAGACCCCCTTCAGGAACAGCTGCCATGGGACAGAGCTGATGCACAGGGGCCACGCTTCTCCCAGGCTGCCTCTAGCACCTGACTGAACATGTCAGGGGCACCAGAGCCAGCCCATTCCTGCCTGACATGGGACTCCTCCATTGGGGAAACCTTGGCTTGGGAACACCTCATCAGTCTGGCCCAAACCTTCTAAGTGCCACACGGTCTGAGATGTTTCTCTTCCATCCTTCCTGGCCCCTTTCCTTTTGCAGACTTCAGGCCTGTGCCATGGTGCAGGCTGTCCTGCCAACTCCTGCTCCCTTCATCGTCCACTCGCGTTCTCCCAGGACATCTTTTGCATGCTAATTGTCTACACCATCTTGGCATCTGCTTCTTAGAAGACCCTTAGTGACACACTATGCTGTAGTGCAGGGTCCATGGAGTCAGAGGGATGCCTGTCCCATTCTCTTTGTGCCTCCAGAACCTGGTACACAGCTGCCTAATAAATGCTCACTGAAGAATCTCAGGGCGGAAAAGAACCACAGACAATCCAACACGCTATCCTGGTCAATAAAGTAGCCCTGATGAGCACACACTGAGCCTTTAAACAGTGAGGAACTTAACTCACTACTCTCCAAGGCAGCTTATTTGTTGCCAAATAGTTTTAACATAGACAAGCTACACGCCATTCTGAGGGACAGTCACTCACTGCTCTCTGGAGTTCTGTTCGAATAGCCTGTGACAATCTACCGGACAACTGAAGGCACATCTTGGTTCTTTTATCAGTTATTCACCCAACAAAACTACAAAAGTCCCCTCGCCATTCCAGTAACTCTCCTCTATCGAGTCCCCAGTTTGTCACACTTTCGCCTAAGGTCTGGGCCCTAATATTGGAACGATATTTTCGTATCTGACTGACCAGCCACTGAGTCAATGCCACTGAGTCAAAAAACATTTTGTGATACAGAGATGAGTAGGACAGTTTCTGCCCTCACAGCTGGTCAGCAGGTCAGACAAATAATTATAAACCGCACCCAGCCTGAAGGGTTTGGGAGCCAGGGGACGCTTCCCAGAGAAGGACCCTGCTGACTGATTGCTCTAAGGAGAGACTTTCTGAAGAAAACACTGTGTGGGCTTAATGATGAAGGCTTGCAGCCCCAAGACGAATTCAGGAAGGGGATGTGGGATTCTAGGCAGAGGAGATGAGAAGCCGAGCAGAGGCAGGGGGGCCAGAACAGCATAGAAAACCGTAAGTACTGGGTGGGTGACGTGGATCTGGGCTAGCATACACCTCTCAGGGGAGCCGCAGAGGTGCCATAAATAAAGTACCTCACACTGTGCTTGCCACTAGATGCTTCAACACCAATAGCTAGTTTTCTCATTGTAATTATAGTCACAGGTTCCTTCTTTTGCTCTTGTTTTTAATATTGTGGGTTCAAATCAAACTTGTGGTTAACCAAAAACCCTGACTCCCCCCACCCCCACCATTTGACTAGTGCTTGTTTGTCTCTGCTTATTTTATTGCTACGAACAAAACCTAAAGGCAAGAAATACTATTTATTCTACTTAAGATCTGTCTTGCTAATTTGGGCTTACTATCCCTTTGGACTTTTTTTGTTTTAATAAAATCTTAATGGCTAGCCAGCCTCGACACTACCTCTAAGTGCTATATATTCCCCGGTCTTCTCATCATCTTCACTAGGATGATCACGCAAACTCTGTGTTAGACACTCCAGAGGCATCACAAACTTAATTTGTCCAAATCAGTTACCCTTTGAGAGAATTTAATTTGATAGACAAATATTATTTATTGAATAAATGAATGGAGGAACCATTTTTTAAAACACATTCAAAATTCTGTCTACAAAAAAAATTTCCTTCCCAACAGACCCATACAAACTATGGTTGTATAGATATAGCCTCAGATGTCCCCACCTTGCTTTGGCTCTGACAAAAACCAAGGCTCATGGAGCTGGAAAGGAAAGGCAAGGTCAGTTCTCATGAGGTCTTGGTCTCTTGTGGACTTCTTTTATATGATCAAAGCAACTGGTTGATTGGTTGGGTGGGAAACGCACTGGTTTGTTCCATATGGTGCTAAACTACCAGGCTGACGGACCTCCCTCTCACACCACCCCTCCAGGATCTAATAGGCTTCTCTGAGGGTAGGAACAACTAGAGCTTCTCTCTTGGGAAGACTCTTTCGGAACAAGCAGTCCTATTCCGTTCTTGTGTTCGGCTCTTGTGAGGTATTTGTGAGCCCCATAAAAATTCAAGCCTATAATTTCCCTCCTAGTGGCATGGAAGACAAAAACTCCTAACAAAGTTTCAGACTGTACTTCTGTCCGCTTGGAGGAGAAAGGCCAGGCGACTCTGATCTCAGGTTTCCTCATCTGCACCAGGATAGTCTGACCTTGAGGTCCCTCAGAGGAGGGTGAGTAGGAGAGTACAGTTCTCGCTGAGCTCTGCCCGTGGGCTCAGCATGGGGCAAGGCACAGCAGGAAGAAGGGAGAAGGTACGATCTGTCCTATGGGTGGTTCAGCAGTTGACTTTTGCAGGCCACACATCATAGACCACTTTGGAGCACCTTTGGAATCTTTCACCGAGAAGGAAAAAAAAGCAAAAGCAAAACACTCCCCAAAACTTTCTGCAAACAACTCTGAAACCTAATCATGGATCTTCTTGGACTTGATATAAGAAACCAGGGATGCACTTTGAGATAAAACAAATATATCTATAGAGAGAGGCAGCTGGATGTGGTGGTGCATGCCTATAGTTCCTGCGACTTGGGACGCATCAGGGCAAAGCTTGTAGCATACCCCTCAGGGACGGCAGCCTGAAGTTAGCCTCAGGCCCTCGCTCTCTAATCCTTCTGGAAAAGTGCAGGCTCTGTGCCCCACCAGCTGCCAGACTCTCACTTCAACTACTCCCTGCATGACCAGGAATGAGGCTTCTGAATTTCTCATGGGCTTACATGGACATTCCACCCTAGTCCTGTTCTTTTCTGGAAGGGCAGAGAATAAATTTGCAAAGTAAGGGTAAAAGGATGGTGCACAGAGTGGAACAGGGATAACTACACATGGCTTGTTGGAGTACATGACTTAGACCCATTGGAGAGAGATGGCCCTGCAGCATGGTGCTCACACCCACCTCTATCACAGCACGTGTCAGCTGTCTTGCTTCTCTGCCTGCCCACTGGACTGTGAGCTTCTTGAAGGCAGGGACTCTATTGGAGTTCCTTTTTTGAGCCCAGTCCTGTGTGCTGTAGACACTAGTAACTGCTGGACAAATGGCTCTGGCTGTGGGAAGAAGTGCATTTATGCTTGTGTGCTCGTGGGAACATTCCATTACGACCCACCTCCACTACTCTCAGAGAAAGCGTAGCTGCCAAGTAAAAGCATCTGCCACAGATTACCATCAGCCTCCTCCATCTCATAACAGCCTGGGACCGAGAGCCAGGAAACCGCAACTCTGTGGGTGGGCTACTGTGCAAAGTGAGGCTGCCAGCTGTGTGCGGCCTCTAAAGGTGCAGCTCAGCTGGGCCTCGAAAGATGGGCTCTTCTGGATGGAGGCCGGGCTGCGTGTTAACTTCTGAGGCAGGATCAACCTAGGAGCCCCACTCTTTGCTGCCTGGTCCCCTCCTGGAAAGAAGAGCACCACGGCCCCACTCTCCCCAGAACTGGCACAGTGGTCCTGCTCAGCCCCAATGCCAGACTTGGCTGCTCCCTTCAGACAGACCATCTCATCCTACTCTGTCTCAAGGGTCGCTTCTGTCCCCCAGCAGAACCAGTGTTTGCCCACAACTGAGGGGCTTCCCAGGGGGTGGGACATTCCGTGCTAAAAACTGGACAGTCCCAGGCAAACCTGGGTGACTTTGCCCTACTGGGAACACCGCTCTCATCTCTCACCACAGTAGCTGTCGCAAGGGAAGACACCTAGCAGACACCCTGCCAACTGGTATGAGCTGCCTGCACTTCCTACTACCCGCTGTTCCCCCCAGCTCCTAGTCCTGCCCAGAAAGCTGCTTGTCTGCTTGCTCTCTCCATTTCCCACCCCCCACTCATTCTCCGAGCTGCTGCGGGAACCTGGCTTCCATCCCTGAGAATACACTTGAATAACCCCAGCAAGGGTGCTGACTCGCCACTGCCAGTTCCAGTGGGTGCTTTCTAGCTCACGAGCCCCTGGGCTCCTCCGGTGCGTGCCGCACTGCTGACTACGTGCTCACTTCTGAACCCCTACCTGAGTCTCAACCTCCACACCCTCCTGGTTCTCCATTCATCTCTCGGTGATCCCTTTTCAGCCTCCTTCACAGTTTCTTTTCTCTCACCTCTTACATGAAGGGTTCTTAAGCCCGAGAGCCTAAAAATCCTCTCAAGTTATTTGCAAAAGTGAGCATGTAAGCTTTTTCTGGAAGTGTGTTTTCACCATGTGCTCAGATCAGTCTTTGCTCTAAAACAGATTTTAAAAGCACCTAAATCTTGGTGTTTCCCAGGGTGGACTACTTAGAATTTCTTCTCTTTTTACTCTGTGCCCACAGTTCTCAAAATTAAGCGCCGTGAGAATCAGGTAAGGCGTTTACGAAAGCACGTGTTCTCAGATGCCTCCTGAGGAGTCTGACTCAGAACCACCTCGGGTGGGGGCAACTCTATTTTAACACACATTCTCACTGACTCTCATGCAAATGGGCCATGAAGTAAACTCCGAGCAACACTAGCTTCCAAGTCTCTCCATGGGCTCTTTCACCCATGGCCAGGGTTGACACCATCGCCAATACACTGACAAATCCCACGTCGCTGCATCTCTGACCCTGACCTTTCTTCTAAGCCATGGAACCCTATTTCCAACTACCGGAGGGAACTCAGAGACCTCAACATTCAACATGCTCAAGACAGAAAGTATCCTTGCCACTAGTTCCTGTACCGGGGAATGGCAGCAACACCTACCCAATCCCCCAAGTCTGGAGCCTGAAAGTCATTTCAGACACCTCTTTGTGCGTCACCCTTCTGGCCCACTGGCCATCTGTCCTAATTCTGAAACACCTTTCAGATCTGTTTCTTTCCTTCCCTCTCTCCTTGTTGGCAGTGTCTGAGCCCTTGTTACTTCCCATCTCCACCACCACACCAGCCTCCTGGCTATTCTTCCTGCCTCTGGTTTAAGTCTCATGCCCCTCAATTTATCCTTCACATCACCAGAAAGGCTTTCATCAAGTGGAGCTCTGTCACTTATGAGCTATGTGACCTCACACAAATGACTTAACTTCTCTGTTCCTCAGTTTCCTCATCTGTATCTTATCCTTCCTTTATCTACCCATATTTTTCTTTCCTCATCTTCTTCATAGAGTTATTTGGAGAATTAAAAGACTATGTGTGGGTACTGAGAGCAGGGCATGGACCGACAGCCTGAGGAACCCAAGTCATCCACAGAACACAATCCCAGCTCTTGGCAGGCACCAGGGCCCTCCACACTCTGGCCTTTGCCTGCCTGACCATAGCTGGCCCAACCCTCAGCTTAGTCTTGTGGAAACACTCCTGGGTTCCTGACAGACCCCACCTATTCTCCGTGGTCTCCCTGCCCTGTTAGGCGGTTCCTTCTGCCTGGGATGCTTGAAGACTTCAGTTATCTGTCACCTCTTTCACAAAGTCTTCCTTGAGGCCCCAGGCTGAGCTAGATGGTCCATCTCTGAGCCCTAGTATACCCTCTATCTATACAGAAGAGCACTACCTGCAGGGAGGTGATAATTATGCTAGGTCCCTCTGCCGGACCAGGTATGTCCCTGGGAGAAGGGCCATTTCTTCCAGACAGGTTTCCCTGGATGCTGCTCAAGGGCTCAGGCCACAGTTCCCTTCCTACCTGTTGGCCTTTGGAGGGCCCAGACAACAGGGCAAATTCCTCTGCTGATCCCAGGAAACTTCTCTCCTTGCTCTCCTGGAACTGACGCTGCCCACACCCAGGGAGGCACATTTCAGCGAGGAAGGTCTGATCTGTCTGCCCAGCCCAACCAGCAGCCAGCCAGACAAAGCCAGGTCTGGCAGCAAAAGCATCCCCGACACTGGGTCACGAGAAGGACCTTTCCACTGTGACTCAAGTAATAGGGAAGAAAAGTATTTCCTCCGCCTGAGACGCTTTCTCTTTCTAGAGAAACATCCAGAGGTTTGAGTTTTCCTTTTATCAAAGCTCAGACCAAGTGCTTCCGCCTTCAGAAAACGCATATCCATTCATCACCACCCACTTAATAACCGCTATGAGTAGGCACGCTGCTTGGCTCTGGGAAGCGACGCGCGCGGCATGTCCCTGCCTTGAAAGGGATTACAATCTACCAGGGAAAACAGACAATTGCATAACGGGTGGAGGCCAGTGTAGGGGGAGGGAGATACCAGGCTCTCCCATCTGTAAACAAGGGAGCTCATGAAAAGTCTGTAACTTCTACAGTGATCAGTAGACGAGACATGGACGTGCCCAATGTCCTGCCTGGCGCATCCCCTGTGCTCAGCAGGTGTGTGTCCCTGCCCCCAGCCCCATTCCAAGCACCGTGTGCCTCTGATCACTTTCAAGCTTCTATGGCAGCTCTTAGAGCTTATCTTCTTCCTGAAACTGAGTTTCTGGAGGGCAGGCCCACGCCTGAGTCATCAGATCCCCTCCTGGCAAGACATCCTTGGTATGGAAAGGTGTCTCAGCTCAGCAGCTGTGAGTGCGAGTGAGTGAGTGGTGAATGGTGGGAGACAGAGAAAGTGGCCACAAATAAACGTTCCCAAAGCCAAGCAGAAATATAGCCAGACTCTGAGACAGTCTGTGAAGCCCTGACGTGTTTACTTTCAACATGTAAGCCACAAAGTGAACCTTAAAGGTGGGCTGAGAGCCATCAGTGAGGAAGCCTCCCAGCTGGGAGCAAGGCGGTGGCACTGAAGGGCCTGTGAAAACCTGTCTGGGCACTCCAGTGTTTACCCAGAGTTCCAAGACAAGGGACGGCGGGACGGGGAAAAGGGAGTCTTCATCTTCGCCAAATTCCAACCTCTCTCTGCAGCACATCACCTGCTAGTTCAGTAGGTCAAAACTGGCATGATTGCACGCGGTGCTCAAAACAACCATCAGAAGATCATTATGACATTTATCTCGACTTCGCATTGTGTGGCTTGTCAGAAAGTCACACGGCGAGTGAGAGACACGACTGGCCAGGACTCTGTCTCCGGCCATCAGGAGGCCTCTCCTTCGGGTCCCCTGAACGTTCGGACTCTCACACTTCAATCGCCCTTCTGCCCACAGACATGCTCCACCCCAGCCCCTCAGCCTGCCCCGTCCCTTCCCCCTCACCCCCTGCCATTTCACTCTCACTGCCTCCTTCAAGGTCACAAACTGGCCCTCCTTCTCACCTAAGCCCCTTTGTGTGACTTTTCTGCTGGCCCCCGTGACACAGCACAGCTTGGCTCTTCTCTGGACTGCCCCTTTTCTGACCACTGCCTTTCCCAAGGAGAATAGCAGACCGCGGGAGAAAGTCTGGCTGACTGGTGCCAGCCGAGAACCAGTGGTGTACCGGAAAGCCAGGCCAGGCTCAGCTAGCTGCTGTCCCCCTCATGGAAACAGCGTGGGGAAGTAAGGGAGCACCCGCCAAGAGTCCGAGCTCTGCCCCGGGCCTGGCTCTGTCACTCACAAGCTACGGGAAATAAGTCCACGGCTCTGTACGAGAATAACCACCTTTTTTGGACTTTCTTTTAAATCTGCTGAAGATTGAACAAGACTAAGGAAATAAACAGGAGAGCAGTTTACCAAACACAATCAATTAGCACCCAGAAGATACCATCCTGAACAAGGACAATGCTGGCTCAGATAACCAGCAAATCCACAAGAGGTGAGACTGAAGGCAGAATCTGCAGGAAGTTGCCGTTGTGTCCACACGTATTGCAGTGCTGCCGCTTATTCTCTGAACTTCTGAGGCAGGTCCCCTGCTATGGCCCGGAGGCCGTCGAGTCCTCGCTGTTGAGGAACGTCAGGTCCCCAGGCCTGCTGCATCCGTGCTCTCCTCTTGCCCCACTCTTGGGATCCCTCCGGGAAGAACATGTGAACACCCTCCCACTCCGGCCTGACGCCCTCCGCTCCCCTGGTGCTGCTTCACTTCTCCTCCTGACACCTACCACACTTGCCACCGACCGAAAGGCTAGGGCCCCAAGAGGCAGGCTGTTTTCCTTGTTTTTTAAAGTATTGTTCACCTCTGTAGCTCTAGAAGCTGGGACCTAGTGATTGCTCTGAAAAATAAAAGACAGTCAAAATATCTTTGAATAAATGCTTACTTTTAAGCTTGCTGAATTTTGCTGGGTATTTGCAAGGATTTTTGTGCGTGTCAGGGGACACGGACTCACTCGCGATCTGACCACCTCTACTTTCTCTTTCTCTCTTCCAGTGTTTGTTAAAAAACAGATAAATAAACCGAGAAAACAACCCGTTTTCTGAGTACTGATTACATAACAAATACCTTCCCATGCTTGGTACTTAAAAGGAGCTCAACCATCTGCTGGATACAACACGTGGTCTCTGTCCCCAGGTGCACGCATGAGTGGGCCATACTGCTACAAGTGCTGTATCCGAGGTATGTGTGCAAAGTGCCACGGGGGGTAAGAGGAGGACATTCACTTCTGCCCACGGCCCCCCAGGAATGTTGCCAGGAAGGATGCTGCTGGGCAAGGCTTTTCAAGAGGAGGCCGGGACCCAGTCCAGGCAGCGGAAGATTGGCTGCAACGGCACAGAGGCACCGTGCGTGCAAGGCCTCAAACATCACCCTCCCCGGGAGCGAGGAAACACACACCACACCACCATGGCCCAATTCAGTGACTGAGAAAGAGACACTCGGAATCACAGCCCCAGTGGAGCTGAAAAACATCCTCAAGTAATCTTCTCCAGACAGAGGAAACAGGCCTAGAGAAGGGAGGTACTTCCCACGCCCACGGCTGAACTGGAGAAGAGCCTGGCTAGGCTGCCACCGACTTTCTGCTGAACTGTTAAGGCTTTCCTGCTCCACTCAGCAAAGCAGAGAACCCCAACTCCAACCTCCTCTTACTATTTTCCCCCCAACTTTTCATTTTGAAAAATGTCAAACCTACAGAAATGTACCATGTACAATTCATCTGAATTTGCTACACGTGCATTTTCTCTATGTCTTTTCCCTGAACCATTTGAAAGACAGTGTAGACACACCATGGTATGTCAATCCTAGGTACTTTAGCAAATATTTCTTTAGAACAAGGACAATCTGATATACAACTTCAGTTATATACCATCATAAACAAAGAAAATCAACAATTTACTAAAAAAAAATCTCTAATACAGAGTCCTTATTAAAAGTTACCCAATTTCCCCAAAAGTGCTTTTGTGTTTTTTTTGGATCCAGGATCCACTCATGTATTACATTTGGTTGTGCTGTCTGCTTACTCTCTTTAAAGCTCGAATGTTAGGCTACCAAAAAGTTTTTTTCATTGATAATGATTTTATGTATGTGAAGAATTCAGGTCAATTGTCTTGTAGGCCGCCCCATTCTGGGTTGTTTCCTTGTGCTTAGATTCAGGAAGAATACTACACAGGTGATAGTGGGTACCCATTCCATCACATCACGCTGCACGTAATGTTAAGCTGTCTTCTATTCGGAAGGCAAGGGTTGGTTAATGGGGTTGGAGATTGTCAGATCTCCAATAGAAAGGTACAATTTCCCTTTAATTATTAAATTAAATAGGATGATTTTAATTTATTTTTTTCTTAATGGGAACGGTGTGACACAGGTTTGTTTTTTTTTTTTGAGTAGGAGTCTCACTCTGTCATCCAGGTTGGAGGGCAGTGGCACGCTCACAGCCACTGTAGCCTCAGCCCACTGGGCTTGGGTGATCCTCAGACTCCCCAGTGTAGCTGAAACTACAGGTGTGTAATACCATGCCTGGCTAATTTTTTGATTTATTGTAGAGATGAAGTCTCACCAAGTTGCCCAGGCTGGTCTCGAACCCCTGAACTCAGGCAATCCTCTCACCTCTGCCTCCCAAAGTGCTGAGATTACAGGCGTGAGCCACTGTGCCCACCTGAAACAGGTTTAATGTCATGTTCTGAAGTATTTCAGGCCTGTGAGAAGTAGGCTCCCATGATCCCACCAGAGAAGTATGACAATGTAGCATGAAGCTATTTCTATTCAAGTGATTCCCTGCATCCTCTTCCCAGACCCCAGCACCCCTCCTCTCTGCCAATGGGAACCACCACCTCAAATGTGGTGTTTTTAATTCTGTGCATGCTATTTGTAGTACAGCCATGCAACGGACTATTTTACAGATTGAGAGCTGCTGCTTTACAGCAATGGAGACAGTGAATAGATCTTTATACATGAATATGGGAAACTCAAAAGGTAACTGATTGAGCCCCATTTTTGTGTGTTAGAATTAATGAAAGACTTTGGGTAAATAAAATCTAATTCGGTGTTAAGCCCAGATTTCTTTTCTTCTATCCAAATTAGTTGGAGAATCTGACTGCTACATCATGGGTAAACAAGACATTTGCCTTTTCTCCTTGCGTGCCACTGTTCCTGATGCTTGGACAGCTGGCCTCCACGTCTCTGTGAAGTCTAGTGGAATCAGGAAAAAACACTCCAAGCACTGGAAAAGTCTGATATTCTTAGACTGAACCAGTCTCATACCGACATCCCACAATCTTTCAAGTCCACCAATGTACCCCCTTTTTTGAGGAGTCATCTGACAGCCATGTGGACATTAAGGCTACTCAATTCTCAAAAAACTTATACATTCTGATATGTGCCTGCATACAAAACTTGTGTCCCCAGAGTCCATGGCTTTGAACACCTGTGGAAGTGAAACAGGTTCGGCCCAGCCTTGGAACAGCTGTAGAGAACTGGCTTGGACCAACGATTGGGACAGCATGTTCAGCTCCAAGGGTGAATGAATAGCCTGGGAACGAGACCCTGGCTCCAACCCACTGACATCTCTGATTATCAGGGCAGCCATTTGGCTTAGTTCAATAAACAGCTGAGTAATTCCACGCTATTCACTAGGCACAGGTACAGACAGCAAGAGTATCAGAAACATCCTACTCCCAAGGAGAGCTAGGCTGGTAGGGGAGACCCTGAATCCACAGAGCACTGACAAGAGAGATGTATGCATGGGAAGCTACAGGAGGACAAAGGAGGACACTTTTGCCTTGTGCGCAACGACAGACTGCAAAAGCCTACAGAGATCAGGAGGCCTCGATTCTAGTCTTGACTGTGCAATTCTGGGCACGGTTAGCTTTGAAAAGCTATAGCTAAGAAGACAGATTTTGAAAACAAAGAGACCTGGTTTTAAATCTCTATTCTACCAAGTGATACCAGCATGACCTGGGACGAATTACTTTGCTTTTGTTTTTTGTTTGTTTTTTTTTTTTGAGTTGGAGTCTCACTCTGTCGCCCAGACTGCAGTGCAGTGGCCGCTCCCAGCCACCGCAGCCTCGACCCGCTGGGCTCCGGCGATCCTTCCGCCTCAGCCTTCCGAGTAGCCGGAATTACAGGTATGCGCTACCATGCCCAGCTGATTTTTTTATTTATTGTAGAGATGAGGTCTCGCTGCCCAGGGAATTATGTTGCTAACCCTTGTTTTCTAATTTGTAAAGTAGGAATAATACTATAACACCTTGAGCTGCAGTCCCCAACCTTTTTGGCATCAGGGACTGGTTTTGTGGAAGATAATTTTTCCATAGATGGGAGCGAAGGGATGTGCAGTCAAACCTCACTGCTAACGTTAATCTGTATCTGCAGCTGATCCCCAGCCTAGCATCACCTCCTCAGCTCCACCTCAGATCGGGCTCGAGAATCTCTTAAGAAGTGGGCAGCCTTGATCCCTCACATGCGCTGTTCGCCACAGGGTTCACACTCATACGAGAATCTAATGCAGCCACTGATCGGGCAGGAGGTGAAGCTCAGGAGGTCATGTGAGCGATGGGAAGTGGCTGTAAATACACATGACACTTTGCTTGCTTATCCCCTGCTGTGAGGCCTGCTTCTAGCAGGCCACTGACTGGTACTGATCTATGGCCTGGATGCTGGGGATCCCTGCCTTAGGGAATGAGAATTAAATAGTACTTATATAATGTAGTTAGCATAATGTTTGGCATGCAACACTGAAAAAGGGGAACTGTTATTTTTCCCCTCGGTGGGTTCAGTTACCAAAGTGAAGCCACTGGACTAGATCAGTTCCCAGTCATTTTCTGCCCCAGCACACACACCTAGGGAGCATAACACACTCTCATGAGAATAACCTAGAATCCTTAAGGTAATATTTCTCAGCCAGGGGCACACTGGATTCTTTGGGATATAGGAGGGCAGAGAAGCTTCAGAAGCTCTCCAAATATCTGGCTACATGTCTCTAGGGAAGCATGTGTTCCCTTGGAGAGTAAATGGACTACATGATCTCGAAGGGAGTGCTCAATCGTAAGCTTCTGGGACTCTCCTACTTGCCTATAAGGACAAGACCTTGAAGGAAACACTAGATGCTCTTGGAAACTCTTCCAGATTCCAGAGGCATATGCATGGGTGGGAGGGGCTGCAGGGTAAACCCAGGCTATGTGAGACACATCTTTACAATCTCAAGATCAGCAGGGCAGTGGAATAAATGGTAATCACTGTACCCAGACAGCCAAGGTTCCTTCACTATCGGAGAGCAGGCGAATCGCATGTGTTTTTGTTCTCTTATCAAACATGCCCCTTAAGGAAACTCCACTAAATAGTAGCTTTGGTAGCCCAGGCAGCTCCAGTACCATATATCAAAAGTAGTTAACTAAGTCCAGCAATTTAGTAAGTGTGCATTGCCAAGCAATGTTTCAGGCATTGGAGATACACCAGTGCAAAAAACACACAAAACCTCTGCCTTCTTGGAAGTTACACTTTAGAGGGGTGGATGCAAACAGTAAAAAGTGAAACAAATAAAGAAGTTATGCAATATGTGAGAAGGCGGTGGATCTTCTAGACAAAAATTCCAAGCACAATAAGGATGGCAAGGAGACTAGGGAGGGCCTGCAATGAACTGGCCAGCCCCTCCAGGGCCAGGCCTACCACTCATGCCTGTGGTGCTGCTATGGCTGCACTGGGACGGCAGTAGCTCCTGCCGGGGTCAGCTCAGTCCAACGGCCTCCTACGGAGAATCTGCTTGGAAAGGCCTATCCCCCACCAGAGTTCTCCAGCCGGGACTCCAGCGGCCTGTATGGTCTTTCCCAGTGTGGCAGAAGGAACCGGCATCTTCTCAGTTGTGTCTGACCCGTGTCTTTCCCTCACACCCACATCCGATCCATCGGGAAGTCCTGGAGGCTGTGCCTCCAAGTTACTTCCTGAATCCGGGGCTTCTCACCACCCACACAGACGGTTCCACTGCTAGTGCAAACCACCACCACCTCTTTCCTGGTGACTGTGGCAGCCTCCCAAGGCCTTCTTGCCTCCAGCCCTGTCACAGTGCCACCCACTATCCACAGTGGCTAGAGTGATTTCTCTAAAGCATCTTTCAGATGTCTTTTCCTTTGCCTAGCCCCCCTAAAGGCCTCTCATACGCCTGTAAGTAAATTCTTCAGCATAGCCATGGCTTCATGTGGTCTGCCCACAGTCTGAGAAGGCCTCTCTGCCCTAAGCCTCCCTTTCTCCTCCTGACTCAGGCTGATTCAGCCTCCTTACTCTTTTGACACTTGAGCCCACCAAATTGTTCCCACCTCAGGGTCCTGTTCATCTGAGGACACTTCCTGCCCCTCCTGCCCCCAGTGTTTCCTTCTTCAGATTTTTGAATGCCTGCTTCATGTCACTGAGGTCTAAGTAAATGCCCCTGCTCCGGCCCCAGCTAAGGCACTGGCCCAGCCACTCTGCCACAGTCATCCGGTTTATTTTTTCAGAATGTTTCTTGGTAGGGATTTCCTGACTGTGTTCCTCCTCCCTATGCTGCTCTCGTACAACTTGAGGACAAGACTGCCTATGTTGCTCACCACTGTGACCTGGCACTGAGAGCAGCCCCTGGGTGCTGGCTGGTTGGGAGGACTGCCAGGGCCCTTTAAAAAGAAAATCATCCCTATCCTTCAAAGTTCACTGTGATCCCACCTTCTCTTTGAAGTCTTTCCTGATAGCTACTTTTCCACTCTTACTGCTCTTCCTGTCTATCCTTGGTATTGTCCATCCTATAAGTGTGGTCCTTACCACACTAGTCTCTCCATTTCTATGAGTGTTGCCCCCACCCCCAGCCACTCTCCACAGGTCCCTGGGGCCAGAGGCCGGTTTAATTCATGACGCAAGAGTAAAGCATCTGCAGTCAGGGGACATGGGTTCAAGTCCCTGATCTGCCACTCTCTGGCTGTTTCTTGTCAGTTACTCAGTCTTTGCCTTGGCTTCCTCCTCTGTGAAATGGAAGCAATAAACACAATACTAGCCCTGTGGTCCCACTGAGGAGGGAGGACTGGCTTGAGTCCAGGAGTCTGAGGCAGCCTGGAGAACACAGCGGGAACCAACAAAAACAAACACACATAATACTGCCTTCAGGATCATTGTGAGAATTAAATAAAATCATGCCAGTGAAAGCATTCTGTACACTGTCATGTGCTCAAGAGATCCCCAGCTGTCAATTCATAGTTAGGGGCTCAGGCTCAGAAAATATTTCTTTTTCTTTCCTCTTTTGTTTTTTCTTTTTTAGTTGGAGTCTCACTCTGTCACCCAGGCTGGAATGCAGTGACACAATCACAGCTTACTGCATCCTCGACCTCCTGGGCTCAGCTGATCCTTAAACCTCAGCCTCCCGAGTAGCTGGGACTACAGGCGTGCCACCATGCCCAGCTAATTTTTTTTTTTTGAAAAGACGAGGTCTCCCTATGTTGCCCTGGCTGGTCTCCAACTCCTGGGCTCAAGCGATCCTTCTGGCTCAGTTTCCCAAAATGCTGGGATTACAGACATGAGCCACTGCCTGGCCAGAAAATGTTTCTTGACTGGTGAGTGGCCAGAGCTAGGGCTGCTAAGACACATTTTCATGATATGAAGGCCCTCTGTAGCCCCACGAGAGGCACCATGGTAACTCAAGAATGCAGACGTGATGGCTGCATACATCAGCATAAGGAAAAATGAAAGGGCGACAGTTCCTATAGCTGCTGTACTTGCAGCTCCATGAATGCTACTCACGCCAGGACTGTCACTGCAGCACCAGGTCAGGGATCTGTGTCAAGCAGTCTTGCATGGGGGCACCAGAAAACCTGGGCTTCTGCTTTGGTTTGGTCACTAATCCACTCACTACAGACGAGTCCTGCTCCACTGAGACCTCAGTTTCCTGATCTGTGCACCCGGGAGCTGAACTACATTAGTCTTCAGGCTTCAAAATTATCATCGCCTACAATACTTTCCCCTCCCCAATGAAATATTGAGGAATACATAAAAAAGATAATAGCAGTTACTGTGGCTGAAATGAAGGGTATGATGCCCAAAGTACTAATCTAAATGATCTACTGTAGCTGGTCTCCAAGGTCCTTTCAAGACGGAAATTTCTAAGATTACTACAATTTTAAAAGACCTTTAAAAAGAAATGCTAAGCTTTCTCCCCACTGACTTCCTTTTTTTTCCATTTTAAAATTTGTTTTTAAAATAAATTTTGCTATGTTGCCCAGGCTGGTCTCAAACTCCTGGGCTCAAGTGATCCTCTCACCTTGGCCTCCCAAAGTACTGAAATTTCAGGTGTGAGCCATCATGCCCAGCCCCCATTTGGCAATCAGCAATTGACAGGATAGGGTAGGCTGCTTAAATTTTTTACAATGGAAAATTACGTTGGAAGTTAACACAGCTTTGAAATAGAAAGCATTCTGTTTCCCACAATTCCACGCACAAATCCTTTAAAGCTAAAAGAAAATTACTAAAAGATAGAAAACTGACTGCAAGGAGCAGAAATAAACAAAGCCTCCCTCTTCCCCCCCCCCCCCCAAAAGCAGTTGTGCTTCCCTGGCCTGGTGAATTCCAACAGTTTGACAGAGACTGAATTATGAGGTGAGAGCTATGCTCCCCTTGCCAAAGCCTCCTTCTTGGCGCTGAAGCAGTATTGAACAAGTTATTTTTACTGTCATGTCCATTTTTTTTTTTGAGTCTTAATCTCACTGTCGCCCAGGCTAGAGTGCCGTGGCACACTCATGGCCACTGCAGCCTCGACATGCTGGGTTCAGGTGATCCTTCTGCCTCAGCGTTCCAAGTAGCTGGAACTGCAGGTGTGAACCACCATGCCCTGCTAATTTTTTTAAATTGTAGATACGAGGTCTTGCCAAGTTGCCCAGGCTGGCTCAAACCCGTGGGCTCAGGTAATCCTCTTGCCTCCGCCTCCCAAAGTGCTAGAATTACAGAAGTGAGCCACCATGCCCAGCTGTCATGTCAATTTTAACAGCTTACCGCAAAATGCTTCTAAAGAGCCCGTGGAGCTATCTGGATAAAGTACTGGATGAAGCTGTCCTGGTTGAGCCCTAGGTCCTGTCCTCAACTAGCCATGTGACCTTGGACAAGTCCTACAACTTGTCTGAGGTTAAGCTTTCTCAGCCACAAAACAGGAGTGATAACAGCTTCCTCATCTATTCAACAGGGTTAAAAGAATCAAGTAAGAAAATTGGTGAAATAGCACCTTAAAGTAAGGGACTGTCATTTTATGCTAAGACACAAAGCTGTGATGAGTTAGTCCAATAAATGCCCCAAACTCCACAGGATACAACTCTGTACTACCACCCACAGTCCTTCAGAGTTGCAGGGCAGGGGAAGATCAGATCTCAAACGTAATCTCACTTTAGAGAGCACTCACAACCAGGAGATGCACAGTTTGGAGACCAGCTGGGGCTCAGATGTCTGCCAAACTCCAATAGACTAAGGACAGGTAGTCTAAGGTCACAAGTCCCTCAAGCAGAAGGTCAGGGCTCTTGCCATTATAGTGAATGAAGTTTCTATTGTAAAAGAAACCCTCTTTGCCCATATTCAGAGAAAATCCTCTTAGGTCATTCCAGAGAAAAGAGCCAGGACCCATCAACTGCACAGCTGAGCCAAACAACAATCCCCTTAGGCAGTTAAGACCCTCTCTACAATCTGAGGCAGGGGGTAACTTCTGAGTGAGCTCTCTGACCTTTAAAGGCCGTTAAAGGTCACAGGCATCAAGAAATTCAGGCCTGTGTAGTGGAAAGACCAGCAGATGGAGAGTGAGTGAACTCTGTCACCAACTTGCTGTGTGACTTTGGACAAGTCCTGCGCCCTCTGGCCCTGAACCTCCCAGTCAGTATAACAAAGGGAACAAGGAATGATTTCCATGGTTCCTTTTTCTGGGTTTCCTCTTGACATTCCTCTGTCCCCTTTATAGGTCCCAGTACTCACCTTGAGGCCATGGCTGAAAGGTTGTAGCACAGGAACCCGGGGAGTGAGTCCTGCACTCGCCCCAGGCCACGCTGATCAGAGGACCACAGACCCTCTGAAGGCAGCAACCTGGTTTTTAGACTACTGAAAACCAAACAGGAAAAGGAAGCCGAACCAGAGACAAAGGGGAAACAAACCCGAGTTAAAAACTGAAACCTAGGTAGAAAATAGAGAAACAAGAAGCTAACAGTGCAGGGCCCACCAGTGTGGGTGGCTGAGAGCCTGCACAGGCCTGAACCCCCAGGCTGGCAGGCTCAGGCCTCGAGCACTTCCTGCAAGGGTGGTTGAAGGCTGGCTGGGCTGGGGACCAGGCCGTGGTGCTGGCTCCACCTCTAACTAGCTCAACAGTCTTGTCTAGGTCAAACCGTTTGAGAAGTCTAAGTTCTCCATCTGTTATAGAAAGTGCAGGCTCAGCACAGATGACTTCCTACAGGTCTTTATGATAAGCCTGTAAGAACTCGGAAGAGTCCTTGCTGATCCTCCAGAAAGGAAGACTGTATGATACAGACAAGCTGAAAAAGGCTTAATATTTGCTTCTGGAGTAAAATTTATGCTTCTACTGAGGAGATACCTCTAATGCTATTTCAGTCAACAATTCAGAGCCTGAAAGGAAAACACTTGAGGAACACTGCAACCTGGCGTTATCATTTGTTCATTAAGTGAGTCTGTGGCCTCCACTTCCTCAACTATAAAATGGGGTTAGTTACCCTTATTTTGCCTAACTCAATAGGGTTCTCATGAAGATAAGAGCCACTCCAAGGCCAGGTGTGGTGACTCATGCCTGTAATCCCAGCACTTTGGGAGGCCAAGGCGGGAGAATCACTTGAGCCCAGGAGTTTGAGACCAGCCTGGGCAACATAGTGAGACCTCATCTTTACAAAAAATACAAAAATTAGACATGGTGGCGCATGCCTGTAATCCCAGCTACTTGAGAGGCTGAGGCAAAAGGATCACCTGAGCCCAGGAGGTCGAGGTCGAGGCTGTGGTGAGCTGGGATTGTGCAACTGCGCTCCAGCCTAGACAACAGAGTGAGATCCTGTCTCAAGAAACAAACACAAACAAGAAATCCATTTCACATCTTTCTTCCAAAATTTACCAAGAACTAGCTTGCTAGAAACCCGACAAAAAATGTAAAAGAACAGCAGTACCTGTCCTTAAAGAGCTTTTGTATTTAGAAAAGAAGAGGCTAGGTTAGCAAATAGATTCATTAAAATGTTACTGTTGACACAGTGAAAAATAGCTGTACATAGCTAACTGGAGATGAATACACTCTGAATGGTGGAAATGTATTCTAAAGGCTTTTAATGATATAATTTCCCTTTAAGCATCGTTCCAGTTGCAAACCACAGTTCTGACATATTGTGGTTTGAAATTTGTTGTTGTTCAAAATCTTTTTTCTCTTGTGATATTTTCTTTTATCCATGGATTTAGAAGTGATTTGATAAAGTTGAAATATTTGGTGTTTTCCTGTATCTGTTGTTTTTGTTTTTTTTTGAGTTGGAGTCTCACTCTGTCGCCCAGACTGGAGTGCAGTGGCCGCTCCCGGCCACCACAGCCTCCACCTGCTGGGCTCCGGCGATCCTTCCGCCTCAGTCTTCCAAGTAGCTGGAACTACAGGCGTGTGCTACCACGCCCGGCTAATTTTTTGATTTATTGTAGAGATGAGGTCTTGCCTGCCCAGGCGGGTCTCGAACCCGCGGGCTCAGGCAATTCACTCACCTCAGCCTCCCAAAGGCAGGGGATTACAGACTGAGCCACCGAGCCTGGC